>NW_013668451.1:142073-146021 GCF_000517525.1 Limulus polyphemus | reverse complement strand
CATTTAGCTCGGTTTCAGACCATTCGAAATTGTAATACCTATCGAGCATATCCTGCAACTAACAATAAAAAAAAAAAACATCAATCACGTGCACTTTGATATTTTCTCACAAATTTAAAAGATAAATAAATAAAAAACAGTCAAGATGTATTGTCTACTCTTATTGCAGAGTGCTAATTGTTGGATCTTATATTACAAAAATAAATATGTAGTTTTTTTTTTTAAATTACTCTCAAAAAAGCTGTAATGGGAGGAAAACAAACTACAATCACCAGTTTTCCTAAAGTCAGTTTTGAATGTTGTGACGATAGACTGGAAAGATTATCTGTAGGGGCAGAAAGCAAAAAAAAAAAAACAGACATCTGCTACACCCATTGTTAAACTCTCCCGATTCTTTAGTAAGTGCAGTACAAAACAAACGTTTGTCACATATAGGCATTTCTGTAAAATTTACAATTTAACACCTAGCGGCAGGAAGGCCATCTGCTTTACTGGATAGCGTATAAAGAAACTATTCTTTTGCACCAGGGGGATCCCGAAATCCTGAAAGGAAAACGAAGACTCCAGAGGTTGTCTTCCTGGGAAATACAGTACACAATATTAAAGTATAACATGTATGTTATGGTATCTCAGCCCCAAGAGCCGCAGTAAACCAAAGCCAGAGTAACTGGACGGCTAGCTGCAGACAAAATAACGACAAATAGATTAATTTAAAAAGTTTATTTCCAACACAGCACAAACGTTAAACGTAAGTTAACATGTACTGTGGCCAGATGAAAAAATTTGCTTGATATAAAATTGAGAGCCCAAATTATTTGTGTAAACTTTATATTTTCTCAATATTTGCAAGTGAATTCCCCCGTCTCTAAACTGGAATACCATCGGATGGTTAATATAAGTCATCAAAAGTAATACAACTTAGAAGTGTATGAATATCAATCAGCCACAGTTTTAATATCCACGCTGGTCTATTGTAGGCTGATCTATTGTATTAGGTGTTTAAGTAGTGGAGTTCCAATGGAATAAAAGCTTGGCTGGCAGTGCTACTACACTTTAGTATTTGGCTTACACTTACTCCAGTTTACATCACATCAACTATAGATACATAAAACGAGATTCAGCCTAAACGATTGTGATGTACAATTTTAGTCTCGTGCACAAACAATGTAACTGACGGGCTGGTATAATCTGTTTATTGTCATTGAGCGAGGCGCCATCTTTTTCCGTTTAGAGAAATTATACGTCCGTAATAAAACCAGTTTGAAAGTATATATATATATTGAAGTAAAAATTCTATGGTTATAGTTACACGCTAGAGGAGATTTTAGAACATACCAAAGCATAGGCTTTCCTCCATCTATAGAGTCCTGTCGCAACACGTTTGTCAGTGCGCAGTTCACGTAAGTTACATGCAATCAGCGAGTGAAAAACTTATGTAGAATTTCGCGCGCGCGTGTGTGTATGTGTGTTCAATAATGTTTCCACTTATTTTGCCCCACCCCCAGTGGCACAGCGGTATGTCTGCGGACTTACAACGCTAGAAAGCGGGTTTCGATACCCGTGGTAGGCAGAGCATAGATAGCCCATTGTGTAGCTTTGTGCATAAATACAAACAAACCCCTTATTTTGAATATACTACGATCAGTAAATCGTTTTTCTTCTATGGTTCAAAGTTCAATGTACTTATGAAGTTTTGTAAAGAGGGATTTATGGAATACAACCTGTGACACATCCAAGTAGAACATCTTGAGGTTTTATTCTCATTCAACCTAATCTAAATATATTTATAATGAACGTTAAAAAGTGTTCAAAGAAGTTATAAAGAATGTTCTGGATAAATTTAAATGTTTTAAGAATGTTTCTTGTTAAGTGCAAAACTACACAATGGACTATCTGTACTCTACCAACCGCGAGTATCGAAACCCAATTATATTTTTAGAATTATAAGCCCACAGACTTACCGCTAAGCCATCGGAGGGGAGGGAGATGTTTTTGTTTTTTTTATTTTAGTTTTTAGTCAATACAGATGATCCCATGGTTATTTCTTATAAGTAACATATATATACGCAAAAACCATAACCTCGAAACAAGATTTTCAAATACTGGCCATATTCAATAACAGTTAAAGAACAAATCAATATCCAAAGTTAACCGTTAGAACTACTTCCAAATAAGAATAGAGGTAAACAAACATATTTTATTTTATTTTTCAGAAACATGAAGGTCTTACATTTCACTATAAAACTGTTTTATCCGAGACTCGGTTCTTATTGGTGTTTTAAAAAAAATCCAAGTATTTTTATATACAAGAAAACTAGACATGTATGAACGAAGCAAAGCCTAAACCTCAAGACGACAAGTAAAAAAAAGTCTCCCCTCAAAGTCCTTTGGAGATGATACCGGTATTTTAGCAATAAGTTATTATTGATATTATATTTTTCAATAAGATTGTATTTAAGATTTTGTTGATGTTGCCCATCGCGGGGAGTCGACCCCCGGATTTTAGCAATTTCAGTTCGTAAACTTACCGCTGAACCAGTGATAGACTATATTTAAGAACTCCACACGTCAGAGCTATTTGGATTGTTGTTCATAACCTCCAAGTTCACGAAAGTAAACTATTATTTCTATCTTGACATAAACGACTTACTATCAAATAACATAAAAGATCAAACTATCCAACCTTACCAAAAACACCCATACAAAATTGTACTTTAAAAAAACAAAAAAAAAGAATTAATTTTCCTTACATATTACTTTACATATCACTTCTATCGGTATTATAACTTTTTTTTTAAATGCAGTTGTTCTTTTAGCCGCTATTAATACACCTTGAGGATAAAATAAATTATAAAAAAGGTGTGGTTCCATTTACAAACTTAAAAGGTGAAAAAATAAATAAATACGCCAATAGATGGCGATATACTGTTGAACAATACTTGTTCGACGATTAGAACATACGTTTTATTCTTTCTTTTTTTGCATATTTTCACATTCAGTTATCAAAATGTAAAGAACGTACAGAACATTAATTTCTACCGTTGAATCCAAGGTGGACTAAATACTTGTTTGGACCATAAGGAGTCAGATCGTTAATAATGATTAGATGTGTTTATTGTTGTTGTTTTTTTTAAACTGGTGAGTTTAATATGTATGACTCGGTTCTTTACACTTTATAAACAAAGTTACCACACCAAACACTATTTTTGAGTCTTAACACGATATATACAAAATTCGGTGCTATTACAGCGTGCGGTCTACAAAGATATTTACACTATAGCGTGCGCTCTACACGGATACTATCATCATCACCGTTTTAACTTTCGTTTATTTGCAATTGGCACCATTTATTATAAATAACACTTTTAAACTAATATAGTACAAAATACCATTACATAACGTTTTTAGGACTAATATAATCGGAATGAAATTAATTCCATCAATCAAAACTAGCACAATCTATATACTACTAAAACTCTGAGATTGTTTTGTGTGTGGGCTTGTCTGTAATTAAATACAGCAAAAACGGCGCACAATACCGCCATATTTGTAAAGAAATGAGAATAGAAACAGAATAAAACAAGTTTCGTTAAAATCGGGTTACAGAGTTAGCCCCGTTTTTCGGGTCACTAATTAAATACAGCAAAACAGTGCACAATACCGCTATATTTGTAATGAAATGAGAATAGAAACAGAATAAAACAAGTTTCGTTAAATTCGGGCCACGAGTTACCGAGTTAGCCCCGTTTTTCGGGACACTAATTAAATACAGCAAAAACGGCGCAGAATAGCGCCATATTTGTAATGAAATGGGAATAGAAACAGAATAAAACAAGTTTCGTTAAAATCGGGCCACGGGTTACGGAGTCAGCCCCGTTTTTCGGGTCACTTTTATGAAAATTTCTAGATGGCGCCACATATCGGTTTATCTATCTATCTATTCGTTTT
>NW_013668451.1:138084-141150 GCF_000517525.1 Limulus polyphemus | reverse complement strand
TCTCTGAATAATGGTAGACCGAACGGTGGTCTAGTTATAACCTAAATTTAAGGTACTCTTTTGGAACACACAACTTATTAAATTATTATTATTATTATTTGCCGAAAAAAAAAAAAACGTGGATAGATATAAATCATTTAGCAAGAAATTATGTTTTAGTAAGTCATTAAAACGGTGATGATGATAGTATCTATGTAGAGCGCACGCTATAGTGAAAATAATTTTGTAGAACGCACGTTATAGTAGCACCCAAAATTCTTGTTATACGTTTCAGTCCGTCTTTTTTTTTTTTTTACTCTCACCAGTGCTTCTGAATTTCTTAAAATAATAATAATAAAAGATTTTGGAGTTTACTGATTAAAAAAGATCTTCGAGGAAATTGATTTCGAAATTAGGGTTAATCACACAATTGTATATTTTTTAGTACGGCATGCTACGGAGAACTTAATATTACTTAATATTAATATTACGAAATGAGAGATATTTTTAGAAGTCGAACAAGTATCAACATACAATTAGTCGTTGACAAACCATTTCGCGGTCGCACTAAAATTTTGTTTACAGACAGCCTTTCATTTTCAAGTCGACTAGGTTTAAGAAAATCAAAATCAATGTCATCTACCTGCACGTTCCAATGACCTTTTATGGCGATAAGTGTAAACAAACTGAATGAATTCTGTAAATGACATGAAATGTTGTTTTAATCCAACACGGGTAAACCAACAGTTACACTTACGTGCAAGGATAAAGTTATTCTTTACGTACGTGTGATATCGACCAAGCGGCGTTTCGAAGTTTAGAAACACAAGCAAAAAACAAAACAGGTATTTAAAATATTCCTACTCATTTTGGTTCTTTGAATAATTAACATTAATCTTGTTGCGAACTATTTTCTATTTTAGGGATTATTTCTCGTGACAACTGAAAATTGTGCAGCTTAATAAACAACTAAGAGTAGTTTTTAAATGTTCTACATATTTGTGTAAAAAGTGTCAATTAGGCCTAAAGTTTAAAGTTACTTCAATAATTTTGAAAATACATTTTTCTTATATAAATCTCTTTTGATTAGTTTTTGTAATTATGTTAGGAGTTTGGCCGTTGAATGTCGTTGTTTAGTACAGTCTAGACGGAGAGGATTAAAAAATTAAGTTCTAATTTGATAAATCTAGTTAATAAATAATAGTTCAACTTTCAAATAATGTCACTATTCAAACTTAGCGTTCGACTCACCATATACAGACAGTTACATACCTTGAGTTGTTTTACTAAACTGCTTGCTAAGCCTGACTCCAAAACACGCCTGGACTTAGGATTAGTTATAACAGTCTTTATTTTGAAATACAATATTAGTTTCTATTAAAACTCTGGACTTAAGAATTTTAAAGCAAGTTTGTTATAGAATTATTGTTTTCTGCATCTTCTGTCTCTTTCGACAAGGCTGTCATTCTCAAAAGCTTCAAGATTAAAATTTAATTTTAGAAATAGATCAAGAAGCCAAAATATTGTTACACTTACAGTTCTGAACTTGTGAAATGTCTTACAGAAATTCGAGGTATTTTTATTTAAGATCTTTCAACGAACAGAGTAAAGCGTAGCAACAAACTGAAGAAATATGACCAAACATTTAGAGTAACATTGGAAAAATTTGAGAGAAATATTTAAAAACGAAAGAAGTTGGAGATGTCCTCAATAAGACAAAATCGGTGATTTAGAGCCTTGGAAGAAAATCGTAATAATTTTCTAATCTAACTCAGTGCAAAGAACGAATTGTAAAATATACACAGATCTCAGCTTATAAGTTCTTACACGGTGTTACTTTCTATATTCATTAACTCTGTAAACTATTTCATTAAAAAAAGTGGTCTTAAACATCCTGTGGAATAAGTTGTTCACAACTGGCGATACCTAGGCCTTGTCCATAGGCACTTCATTAAATTCGGTTGCACGAGCTTCCAAATCACTGACGTTGTAAATAACATTTACTGGTCAATCATTCGTGAAGTTTATTTAAATATTACAGTTTACGTATATAAATTATCTCTACTTTACTCATTTGGAAATAATGTTAAACTAATTTAAAAAAAAATAAATCAGGATCACACGATTATTTTCAAGCAGTGTCAAATCTAATTAAACTATAATAATATAAAATATTTCAACCACATCAAATTACCTTCTGGAGTATCTCAAGCCCAATCTGTTGTCGACTTATCTCGGTAAGTTCCCGGAACAAAAGTTTCTCGTATGAAATATGTAATGTATAAAACTCCTTAATTTATTAACTGGTATAATTTGCCAAATATAACCGTATATTTTATTCTACGAAAGAAGATACTATTTAAAATTTCCAGGGATTATCAAAAACGTTTGTCTCTTTAAAATTAAAGGCTTATGCGCATAAAAAAAATATGATTCATCAAATCCGTTGAAAACAATTTTCGATTAGACAAAAGATTTATTTACATGAGAATGAACAAGGAATTTTATAACTTGTTTATGACGGCTTAATTCAAGGTTAACTTCATTCCAAAATAAAAATATAATATATTGCTATTACGTTATTTACTATTACTAGTAGTAATGCGTTTAATAATATTATCTACAAGACTTAATAATTTGTCTTACATTTTAATGAATATCCGCTACTTTATTCTAGTATTTCCATTAGCATATTAGAATAAAGTAAATGAGCATTTAGTTGGTCATTACAATGTACAATCCGTATTAAATTACTTCGTTAATAAAGATATATATATATAGTTGTGAAAATAATGATAAAAGTGGAAATTTTCTCTTAGTAACAACTGTTATTATTTAACCTGTGGTCTGGATTATAGCAAAAACGTTAATGAAGCACTGTTCCATGCAGGCTGTAAATTATGACAAAATAACTAATTGTAAATACCGTATTTTTCGGAATATAAGACGCACCTTTATTTTGAAGACAAATTTTTGGGGAAAACTTTACTAACTCCATTACTATAATTAATTTTTTTTATTATTTAGGGAGCATTATAAATAGTTATGTTTTTAAAAGAAAAAAACTACTATTGTTACAAATAACAC
>NW_013668451.1:121439-137884 GCF_000517525.1 Limulus polyphemus | reverse complement strand
TTCAATTAAACTAAACTATGCATGCCCATTTAAATATATTTACACATGGCTTGTGTATATCGTATATATATATATATATATATATTATTCATACCTTCGGTGTATAGGACGCAAGTAGATTTTGACATCAAATTTTTGGGTAAAAAAGTGCGTCTTATCAGACTGATTATTCGCATAATTTTAGCAACTAACAACTGTATTGGCGTGCCATTCAATGAACGTGTCACACTATCGAACTCACTTTTGCGTTAACAAAAGTCATATAGAGCTTTGACAAAGCACATGATTATCACTTAATTAACATTCAATTGATCTTTATCATTAAGCATGATACAGAAGCTTAAAAACGAGTTTTTGTTTTTATGTGTCGTCACAATTTTAAACCACGACAACAATGTTTGATTTAAGTAAGACACGAGCCTAATATTAGGATTCATACAGCCTAGAAATGCTTAATAATTTTGATTTATTAATGTCACAGATCGACGTCATATTATCATCTAGGATATTGACGAAACAACTGAAATATTTACCAAATATAAGAGTATATTGTATTCTAGGAAAGAACATACTATTTAAAATTCCCAGGGATCATCAAAAACGTTTGGCTCTTTAAAGTTAAAAGCTTATGCGCATAAGAAAATAAAACTCATGAAATCCGTTGAAAAGAACTTTCGATTAGACGAAAGAATTACTTACATGAAGCTGAACAAGGCATTTTTTAGCGACAGACGACGGAACTATACAGTTGAACCTCGCCTGCAGTAATGTAAAATATTTTGATTTGAATAATTTACCAAACGCACGATAAACTAGTAAAACCCTTAACGGGAACAAATCACTAAAACAACGACACAACCAAGAACAGACGCACATACAGACTGCTTATAAAACCAGCTTTTTATACTCTGTTAAACGTAAACAAGTTTGAGCGCCATCTGCCGAACACGAACTCAATATACGTTTCATAGTGCATAGTCCTTGTTGTCTGAGGTACAGTCATAAATTGTGTAACTAATCGATGGGAAATGGGCATTGTTGCATAATTATAGGAGCAGAATGAAGTTGTTCGTCGTTCCACAACTCACTTGAAAAACGTTTTTATATCAGTAATTAGCAAAACCATTTACCAACTGTCGTACAACTTCGACCAACTCCATTTTAACTCGACACAACATTTTATTTTGGCTGCTACAAAACAGAAACTTGTGTTTTGTATTAGCACGATTGGGTATTTTTTTTGTTCGCTTGTTTCTTGTTAAGTGCAAAGCTACACGGGTATCGAAACCTGATTTTTAGGGTTATAAGCCCACAGACGTACAACGCTGAAATCGACTTCCTGAGGTGGACAGAACGCAGATAGCCCATCGTAGCTTTGCGTCAAACGCAAACAAACAAAACTGTTGGAGATTGTATATTCATTTTCCAGTTATTCAAACTAAGGTGTTATAAAGGAAAATGACACGATAAATGTTTATTGAGAAAGGGAGTGATAAAACAGTTAAATTCGAGAATCAGTGATAACTTCGAATCGGGGAATTAAGTCGTGTCTTATAAACTTTTTTTTCCTCTACCGGTTTTCATTAGTTGTGTATCGCTAACTTGGTTTGCTGCGTTATTTGTAAAATCACGAATATGGTAGAAAATGGTTATATGTATATGCCGTTAATAAATGCTTTCAATTTTCTAATAGTTATATGTGTGTATATATAACATATTTTGACTCTAACGAATACTAGAGAGAAAGACAAATAATTTTAACAAATTGTACAGAAGCATTACTTATATAGGGGAAACGATATGCATAAATTAATTCTTTGATTTGCACTAACTTTGGGGACCTGAAATAAACCTTCTTAAATTGGCAGATCAAGAACTAATATAATGACTAGATCGTGTGTGTGTGTGTGTGTGGTTCTTTCAATATATTAATTTATCCTGCCATGTTTTTGTTTAACAAAGTCTTGCACGTGGCAGAATTAAATATTTTTGTTTACGGTTTATTTTCTGTTACTTACGAAAGCTATGGACCCACAAGCAATTTTGTCCATAAATAGTTTAGGCTACAGACCTCTTCGAGACTAACTAAATTACATTTTAATTAGTAGCCCTTTTAATTAGTTTACATTTCTACCTTTTACCGAATATTAATACAAAATTTTGAAACTGATAATGAAACAGTTTATTATTTACTAGCTGGAGTACCCGTCTCCTGGCGGAAGTTATGTAAATTAATGATTAATGAAAGGTTATTTTAGAACATGAAAAGTTGCTTCCCTTTTATGTAATTGTAAAAAACGCTGATAGAAACTGCAAGACACAAAATGTGAAATCGCAAACGTCCATGTATCTCTGCATGCACCTAATAAACCTTCATGTTATATTTGGTGAAGATCCATCCACAGGAGGTGGTAAAAAGCGCAAAAACGCCCATAAAAAACGCAAAATGCAAAACTTCAAATTTGCGTGTATCTCGTCATAAATCCAATGAATCCCCATACCAAATTTGGTGAATAGCCCTTTAAAGGGGGCTAAGTAGTGGTAAAAAACGCAAGAACGCCCATAAAAACCGTAAAACTGAAAATTTGTAGGTACCCCGCATAGACCTAACGAATCTCCATGCCAATTTTGGTGAAGATCCATCCGCACCCTACGAAGTAGTTAGATGGACATATAACAGACAGTACTATTATATTTATATAGATTAGCACCAGTGTCAATAATCAAAACATAAAGATGAACAAAGTCACAGACCAATTATGTAGACCGCTTTTCAATCCATGATTATAATAAATCACTTGTCATAAAAACAAACAAAAAACGTTAGTATTAGGCCTATTGTATTCTACTTTTAGTCGCTTAGAAATTTTCCAGAGTATATAATGATTGTTTTTCAACCACACTATGTTTATCATATCATTGCCGACGATGCGTTTCGCCTATTCCAGAGCTCATCTTGACGGCTGGTACACAACAAACATAGTAATGGTCGGAACACTATTTATATAAGTCATTGTCGTCGTCAATGGATATGACAAACATAGTATGGTTGAAGAACTATTATTATACAATCTTCGAATTCTTGAAAATCCCTAAGGGACTAGATAAAAAATGTAATATTAAAAAATATAATAGGCCTAATAATTTAGTCTTATGACAAGTATAATTGATTACAAGGTGACAAACCATTCGGTATATCCGTGTAATTTATAATAACAAAATCTAAACTTCTTTCAACTCATGTAAATATATAGCCTTTCACACCCATATTTCCCCCTGGTGGGTCATTCGTAAATTTACGAACTTACAGAGCGAAAATCTGGGATTCGATATCACATTATTGAGAAAACTATTCAACAATAATAATTCTAACAGACAAAACAAAATCTATCTGAAATCACGTGTTTCAATGTACAAAAATTACATTTAGAACTTGTATTATAGAAATTATCATTATAATTAACATTATCAGGCAGCCAATCAAAGGCCTTAACACGGCATGTCGAAAACTTTGAACCATATCAACTCCAAACAAACATTTTTTTTTAAACTATGACTCTCTTAAGGTAGCCAAATGCCTCGTCATCTGATTAGTGACGCGCATGAATGGATTAACGAGATTCCCACTGTCCCTATCTACTATCTAGCGAAACCACAGCCAAGGGAACAGGCTTGGAAAAATCACCAAATAACAAGTAAATAACACAGAACAAGAAAACAACTCCTAAATAAAAACGTAAATATAATAAATAACCAATTAGCCTCTTCGACTAACCCTATCTTAGAAGCAGACAGGGGCGAATTGAGAGCCTAAAACGGCTCGGATTAATACTAAAAAATTCCACCCTCCCTGGCAGCACAAACACAACCAAACATCAATCAAATCGATTAGCACAATTGTTAAGCCTTTTCTCATACCTCAACTTCTTTTAACCATGAAGACATCATTCTTTCAGTACCGTTTATCTGCACTTTTACAAAAGATCCGTCATCCTAACACTAATAAATATATCAAGCTGTGTATAGTAACCCACATTAGGTTTAACAATTGCATTATAAACAAAGTAAAAATAATTTTCATGGTCTTCAAATAAACTTTTCTTTACCTCTGGTTACGGCAATCATCTAGTAAAAAGCTTAAAACTTTTACTCAACAAACACACACAAACGTTCTTCATAACGTACTGTTGCGTCAGCGAGATCACGTGACTAGTATCACGCCACCCGTTTTCTAGAACTATCCTGTTCCTTCGGGAGTGCTCTAGCATTTGCTAGATTGGGGGCGGCCTGGTGTATATAAGATGGTCACGGCGTGACGTGACAATGTGTGTAGGTAGTGAGTAATTGAACTGCAGTCAGAAAGTATTGTTGAAGTTAACGCTTGTTGTTATAGCGTTTGTTATAGAGCGACTGTTGAAAATAAGTGTATCGGTAAAGTTATATTCAGAAAGAATAAACCAGTTTTATTAAGAAAGGACTTGTGTCGCTAAAGTTTCGTGGGAACGAAGTTACGGAAAATCAACTAACGAACGGAGATGTAACAGTACTTATGATTTACTGACTCTTGACGCGCCAGAATTTCAGTTTCTGAGAAGAATGATCGTAAAAACGGCAAAGAAATCTTGAAATAAACTGAAAGTTTTTGCTACTTTTTTTCCGCTTTTTGACAGATGGTTCATTCCTTATTAATGGATAATTTTTATCTCTCCTTTAAGAGCTGAGAAGTTTTTTTTTTTTTTTCAACATGATGGACATACTCAATCACATTTTTCTAATGCTGAAATTATAACTTAACCTGGTCGTAGATCAAACTTCCAAAAAACTATATATCTGAATATCCGCTTGCAATATTTACTGTATGCACTGTTCAAACTGTGTCATGTTACCGGAACATCTCTGGTAGATTAATTAAAAAGGGGAAATCTTGGCTTGGTATTACTCAGAGATTCACACATACTTTTCATTCCAGAAGAGAGTTTGAGGCTATGCAATCTTCCATATACATAGAGCTCGAGTTTCTTACGGAACTTCTTAGCTTACTTCACAGTTTTAGCACTGAAACATCTCCACATGAGAAAATAGTGTACATGCGTTCATTATTTTCCATTTACTGTGACAGTTTTGCGCAAAATTTGCCCTAAATTTTCGTTAATATTGCTTTTAACTGACGCTGAATCAAGTTTTTTTTTTAATATTAATTATATGTATTTACTTGTGTTTTCTAATAACCTAAGCCTAAATTGAATTAGTACAGTGTAATTTGGTGATTAAACTGATTCTAGTTTTGAGAAAGAGCCTATTATGCCTTTGAACGTATTACTACAGTAAAACATCTGTTTTAAACATTACATAATCTGTTAATTAAAGTTAATCCAGTCAAATGTACAGTGACTGTCAAAGTTTATATTTCGTATACCTTTTTTTTCCTCGATAGTAAGGTATGTTGGAGAGTAACACTGTCTGCTAGCATACATTTTAAACTAATAGTAAATACGACTAATTCCCCAAAATAACACATGTGTAAATATATATATATATATTTATAACGTTTTGCTGTATCAGTTTTATCATAAAATTAGAAATACTTTTAAGCCTCAGAGGCGACAAAGAGCAGTTACTTAGTAATGCTTCAGCTTAAAATTGAAAATTACGTGTCTCGAGGAATCCAGTTAAGCCTAACAACAAGCGTCTGCTCACGATATTATTAAAATAAATTTCTCTTCCAATATAACGATAAGATATAAAAACCTCCACGTGTGCTCCACCAATCGAACGTTTTGGGCGTTTTTTCACATTACTCCCGAGTTCAATACATGTGAAACAGGTCTTGTATTTGTCTTAGGAACACTGTCAAATAGTATACTTATCGTTTTTAAAGTTTGTTAATAACTCGAATTCTTGTCTTGATCTTAGCAATTTGATATTTAACACACGAAAGTAGCGGCGTGCGTTTAAATCATATTTATTAATTTGCCATAAAGGAAAGTTCCATTTTAAAATTACGAGCAATTTGTTTTCTTTTGAAACAAATATATCCTTAAACAACTTGTCTTTTTTTTATATATACCCGTGGTAACCCTTTGGCCAATGACTAATTTACACTAAAGTATTCATTTCGCAACTGCATCTCTTATAAACCTTTATCTCCTTCAAATAGAGAGGGATTTTCTACAGAGATGGTTGTATGTTGCAGAAAAAATAAAATAAAAGTACACACACACACACACATTCACTAGCTGGAGTACCCGTCCCTTGGACAGAAGTTATATAAATTCATGAGTAATGAAAAGTTTTCTTAGGACATGAAAAGCTGCTTTCCCTATATATAATTGTAAAAAATGCCAATAGAAACTACAAAATACAAAATGTGAAACCGCAAGTTTGCGTGTATCTCTGCATGGACCCAACAAACCTTCATGCCAAATTTGGTGAAGGTCCACCAACAGTGAGCGAAGTAGTGGTAAAAAGCGCCCATAAAAACCGCAAAACTGAAATTTTGTATGTATCTCCTCATGGACCAAATGAACCTCCATACTAATTTTAGTGAAGATCCATCCACACCCTGCGATGTAGTTACATGGACATAAAACAGATTCCATGATGTGTGAATCAACAGTTGTGAAAGAAGTTGACAATGATTAACAAATGTGAACTGCTGTTTCCACCAGTCTCTGTACATATCGATAGCCCGTTCACTCACCATTTTATTGATTATTATTATTTATTTCTATTGTATTATAGAAAAGTAGGAGAAAACGTATTTTGTTACAGAATCTTATTCTCTGATGCATAAGCATGGGTAACTCGAATAATTCAGTCATTGTATTCCGCTTGGATCGTTTCGAATGTTTTTTTGTTTTTTTTCATGCTTCCTGACCGGACGTCGTGTGCAATACTCATGCTCTTTAAATTGGATATCTTCGGCAGAGGTCCTGAACTTTTTCTAAGTTAAGTAACTTTATCAAAAGTATACCATTCAACTTCCCACCATCAGACATGCACACACACAAACATGGCCTTAGTTTTTCAGGTATCACAAACACTCAAACCCGGTTAAGTTCAGTTTGCTCTAACTGGTCCTCTGCTTTGTGAGACCGGTTTTCTTGTTTTAAATTGTGAATGGTATAATATTTGATTTTAAAACACCATAAATGTTTATTATGTACTTCCAAGATCTTAAAATTGTCATTTAAACGTCAAGAAAAAAAATCTGCCAGAAAGTTTCCACCCACCCCCCGCTGGGTTCTTCCACATTGGTCGGAAACCCCTCATCTTCAGTATACACTTCATTATTTTCCCAAGACTATAATCTAGGGACTGTACATTCATCGGTACCTCCAACTTAAGCGATATGTTCGCTAGATTTAGTGTTTATTTGTTTGAAATTAAGCACAAAGCTACACAATGGGCTATCTGTGCTCTGCCCGCACGGGTATCGTAACCCGGTTTCTAGCATTGTAAGTCCGCAGATATACCGCTGTGCCACTGGGGTGGGGGGTTAGATTTAGTGACTTATGGGTTCCTCCAGCGACAAACTTCGCTGCCAATAACAGTGATATTCACTAACAGATTTCGACAAATTTTGTAGTCACAAAATCACTCACAAGAAAGTCAATGGTGTTAATTCAATGCATTTTGATTGTTTAGTGAATACAGAAATTCTATAATGTGTTATTTTAGGAATTTCTCCTCATTGTAACGAAAATATTCCATTTTGTATATATAAAATGCTTATAGAATTATATAGGCTTTATTTTTTATTGAATTCTGTAGAGATTTTGTTTACATTTTCTGACGCCTTTAAAATGTCTTAACTGGCGACATCTAGCGACTTTTCAGATTTTCTCTGTCGACTTTCTGCCTTGGGTAGTTAGGAACGCCGCGTAACTCTTTGTGTGATTGATTATACAGGTGTTGGTCGATGTACTCTGTAGACTTAGTTTTTCCCTGGCTTAATGTACTGAAATAGTTTCAGGAAATTACAAAAGTGGAATCTCTGCTGTACATTTGTAATGAAGTGTCATCACATAATTGTATCACCAGGCCCGCCGACAGGGGCCCGGGGCGAAAGAAATCTAGTTATGCCGTAAATCCCGCAAAGCATCTTTAGGCTATATCTTTATTTAATGATAAAAACCATAGTTTTTGGCTTTTCTTTGCATATAGACGCTTGATATATTAAGAACGACTGAAATAATAATTTGAGTAATAATTATTATGTATTTTTTACTTTATAGATTTAATAGATATTTGTTATTACTTTATTAACGTTTTTACGCTTATACTGTGACGTAAAACGGCTGCTGCTATGATTTTGTCTGGTTTATGAGCTCGTTGCTGTCCTAATTTATGATCATTTTTTAAAATAAATTCTTGCAAATGTTAAAAAGAGAGAGAGAGAAAGGGGGGTCCGGCGAGGATGTTTGCCCCGGGGCCCGTGCTGGCTCTCGACGTTCCTGTTTATCACCATCATTAGACACTCAGTCTCTCTTGTCATAGAGAAAAATTTTGTCTTAAAGCTATTTAAAGATCAGATTCTAACTAAACAGTTTAATTCGATTATAACTTTCGATGTAAAAAAAAGAAAAATAAAGAAACTATGGAGATCCTAAACGTATAATAGCATTTATGCTCCTGCTAATGGTCTGCTATCTCGTACGCCCTACTTGTGCTAATGTTTTTCCGCCGTTGTGTTGTGACACAAATACGCATACTGGTTTGCCTTTTTTTCCCCCTGTGTGTTATTTGGAATATCTGGTGACGTATGTGGCTTGGGACTATGGTACACGGTACTTGGAACCCATTGTTTGACTTAAAAATACGGTGTATTAAAACTATTGTTGTTTTTGTTCGATATGCACGTATTTGAAAAGCTCTTTTTCTAATCACAACAGCCAATAAATAAATAAATTTTCGTTGAAATTAAACATGTCTAATTGTTTCTTGAAATTATAAATTGACTATAAGCGAATGAACTGCGTATACGAAACAAGAAAAAATCGCACGGTTTTCTTCCTTTAAATGTATTTCTTACTCAATATTCTCAAAGAGTTTCTGCGTCAGTGTGTTGAAAGAAAACTTTGTTCTCCACGTTATAAATTACATTACTAACAGAAAACGCAAATAATCTGAAATTTGACATTTTAGAAGCACTAAGGATACCATCATAACAAATTCAAAAGAAAAATAACTCCCAATCAATTTGATAAACTCATAAAGGCAGGTTAGACTATAAGCTTTCATAATCATTATAATTACATACAGAAAATACTAAATTGTGACGTGTTAGTGAAAAGGTTAATGTAAACTGTATCCATATGAAACTACCCATATGTGCATAGGCCTACAGTTTAAAAATAGTCTTAATGAATCCGATATTTAAAGATTTAATAATATCTATAAATTTTAAAAAATTACTAAAAGCAATATAGACATATACTAATATGAATAAAAAACATAAAGAGAATATAATCTATGTTTTATAAACAAATTTAAAAATTGAGTATTTTTATTCATCAGCCCGGCTAGCTCAGTCGGTAGAGCATGAGACTCTTAATCTCAGGGTCGTGGGTTCGAGCCCCACGTTGGGCGTAAATATTTTTTTCTTAAGTTTATAATTTTTTTTTTTTAAATAAATTGCAATTTATTTTCACTGTCATAACTAAATTAATTACACATAATTTAAGGCAAATAACTAATTAATATTAGCTTCAATGTTAAAGGAGGAACATTGAAATATACCCACGTTGCCTTGGTGAAAACCAGAATTTACCTTCTGTAAAGAGTTGCTGTTATTGTATTTTTAAAATAACTTCAAATGACTCTAATGTGATATATAACACTTGAAATTTTTAATATATTTTCTCTTCATGACTTAATCTAACGTTAAACTTTATATTATTAAAATAAACGCTTGGTTTTGAAAAGTTTTCAACAGAAAACGTGACTTAGCTGAATCGACAAGAATCGTCTACTTTGATAGATAATACTTGAACTTCCATATTTATTTTAAAAGTATTTTATCTCCATTTCTTAACACAACACTAAACTTTATATGATTTAAACAAAAGCTTATTTTAAAAGCTTTATATCTAAAAACGTGACTTGGTTGAATCGACAAGAATTCAATTTAATACTATCCCATATATGTTAATTATACTGAGTTTGCTTGAGCGTCTTTAAATATGTCGCAAACAAACACTCAGAAATTTACATTACTTTTATCAACGTGGTAAGATATAACTGATGATTTTGATGTACTGGAATTCACTGGCCAACAATCATTTTATTTCAATTACAAATAATAATCTTACATTGTGTTTATACTTAAGATGTTTAATTACATACAGATAAAGTATCCGGCAAAGCCCAGGGTTTGAGTGAAAAAGGTTTCTGAAAGTGTTATAATATCGTAACATAGACAACAGCAAAGATTTCGGACGCGGGTTAGTTCGCAGGTAAAGCTATTAGAGTTAACGAGGCGGATTTGAGTCCGTGAGATATCACAAAGAAATTCACTTTAAGCTATGAGTGAGTTATAAGAGTAACAACCGATCATTTAGCAAGGATAGTGGTGCTGGACTACCCTCCTTCTGATAAGTAATTCAAAGTTCGGGACAGCTATAAACACAATATCACATTCTTTTTATCTGGTTGTGATTAAAAAATTGATTCGAAAAATATGTTAATTGCACTCTAGTTAAGTTTAAGAAGCTTACAAAGTATTTGAAGTGAACATCTGCATTAGGTTTGGGTACTTGAAACATAATTCAAGTTTGATTTACAATTCTGACAAAATTTACGATGTTAATAAAATACAATTGTTATCTATATGACAATATCTACTTAATTGTGTTATAAATAACAATAACAATTTTCATTAACGTACAGAAGAAATAAAAACTTCACAAATATACTATTACTATTTCTCTTCATTATCAATTCAACTTGCACCAGGCCGGTAGCTCAACAGTAAATCTTAGCTCTTATAATGCTAAAAATAGGGTTTTTATACCTGCATTGGACACAGCACAGAGGGCCTAGTGTTTAGCTTTGCGCCAACAAACAATTTAACTTGCCCCAGACAGGTAGCTCAACAGTAAATCTTAGCTCTTATAATGCTAAAAATAGGGTTTTGATACCTGTAGTGGACACAGCACAGAGGGCCCACTGTGCAGCTGTGCGCCAATAAACTATTTAACTTGCCCCAGACCGGCAGCTCAACAGTAAATCTTAGTGCTTACAATGCTAAAAATAGGGTTTTGATACCTGCAGTGGACACAGCACAGAGGGATCATAGTGTAGCTGTGCGCCAATAAACAATTTAACTTGTTAAAAAAATAAATACAACATGACCTATTACTCCAGAAAAAAATAAGTCCCTTTAATTAATTATATTTGTCACAAGCAGTGTTTGAAGTGGGGTGAAGAAGAAGCAGGATGGCTTGTGAAATTTTTGAAGCTGAGTACTATATTCTTGTTTTTCATTTGTATTACATATTTATTATTATAAAACTAACTAAAATGTAAAAAAATTATAAGCTTATTAGCTCAGTTAAGATCAAAGTCGTTCTGCTGTTAACAAGTACAAAAACAGGGATGACTATTTAAAGCCTTTAAAGGTGGGGTAAGTACTCGCTGTAGCAATCTGTCAGAGATGATTTTTGTGTGGTTAGATAAAAAATGCGAATTTAGTGAAATACCACAACTCTATATATTGTGTCGAATTTCGACATGTTATACTACTATATACCTAAATCAAGGTTGTGTTTTTTTTAAAATTTAGCGCTGTCATAAAAATGTTGATAAAAATCCCGAAAAATCAAGCAGTGGTCACAAAATAAGTCTTGAAGCTACAATAACTTATTCAAAACGTTTTTTTTTAAACATAAATTTCGAACATTTTCTCCGTTTAACTACAAGTAAAATCCATTTGGTTAATTTTTATCATAAGTTATGAAAAATATTAATTTAAAAATTGGAGAAACTTTGGAATTGGAAATCTTGTATATATTGCGAACCGTGGTGTCTGTCGGAGCGTTCGTCTGTCTCCCGTTTGAAAAGCTGCGCACGCAGGCAAAGCTCACACATTCACTTATGAAAGACAGGAAAACAGGCATGAATAATGATGATACCAAATTTTATTTGGCAAGCAGGATATTCTACACTAACTTGTTTGGAATTAATCACACTATCATCCACATTTAAAAATGTGACGTAACTCAAAGAATAAAAATGTAGATTTACCGTATGTTGTTGTTGAGTGGATCTTAACACGACTGAAGTGCTCAATAATTACTTTTCGCGGTGGGTGGTATAAGTAGCTTAGAGCTTTGGTTCTTAGTGAAATCAAGAGTGTAATACAATTAAGCTTTTTAAAGTACATGAAATAATTTAAATTGATAGATTAATTTAAACTTCCCCGTCACTGGGGACGGGTACTTTTGCTTGTATGAAATAAAAAAATCTATTTTTTTATTATTTAGGTTTCAGAAACAGGGAGATGTCAGTGCACTCAATGGCAGTAGCATTTACATGTTGAACCCTTTCCTTCATAAGAGCACCTAGCTCAACAGCTTGTGCAGGTCCCCCCCCCCTCCCAATCCACAACGATCTCTCCAATCTTCATCAAACTCACCAACTAACCAATGTGGAAGATCAAGATTTTTCAGAATGTCGATAAATCTTCTTGGATGTAAATTTTGGAGCATTCATGGAGTCCACAATTCTTGACATACTCAACTATTGGATCATCCAACTGGAACCTCTGATTAATCTCACGTATGACTTCTCTGTATAATTCTTTAGCTGATGAATAGATCTTGATGATTTCTTTATGATTCGTACCAGCATCGTTTGTTTTCAAGTCTTCCAGCGTGGACTCTGCAAATATTCCTAGATATACTTTGTTCAATACCCACTCTTCTTTCTTCAGCAAATTTGTAGCATATTTTGATTAGTCTATTTTTACACGTAGCCAATGAAAAAGCATCATTCTGAAATAGAAAGTTAAAATAATTGCTAATTCCAAATGCATAACTCATACACTCAGGCAAGAACTTCTTTGTAAAGATTCTGTAACTGGGAAAAAACAAGCCTACTGGTTTATATAGAATATTCAAAGACAAGTAATGTGTACTATAACTGCAATCCAACTTACAAGCAGTCTATCAATGCATTGCTTCACCAACACTCATCTGGCCTGTTCAGGTACCAGAACCTTATGCATTTTACAGTTTGATAAATATTCCTCAATTTCTACAGTCTAAAGGCTATACAGGTATGGTTTAGTGACAGACTACACATCAAACGATGATCAAGGTTTGAGCCATGGTGTCACTAGATGGACCTTACACTTTCAGTTGTTGACATATTAGAAAAGTGACAGTCAATCGCACTCTTCAATGCTATTTTTGTGATATTAGTTGATGTTGACATATATGTAAATTATATTATGTAAGTTTTTGCTTTATTTTTATATTGCAGTAAGCTAATTTAGATCTTATAACACAATTTTCTTTCATAAACTTGATGTAGTAAGCTATAAGTAGTTATTCTTCAAACGCCCAGTCTTAGATTTCAGGTCTTAAATGAAATTTGTGTATGTTCTGGTGAGAGTTAGATTTTCTCTTTAGTTATATTAACAGCTTTTCTAAAATGAATTATTTCCAACACTTATAGATCTTTTCAGCTAAGATACACCAATTTGTTGCCACCAATAACCTATTTTCTTGTTTGACTCATGACCTAGAGATTAGAAAAACAATTTTTGCCCATCAGAGCAGCTCAGTCTTCTTATAAAAACAAAATGTCTGCTATATGTAAGTATAAAAGTGAGAGAATTTGAATTACAGGGGGATTTTACCTCTTATCTTCTTAAACCTAAATCCACCCTGTTAAATTTATCAGATAATTTTCATATTTCTTCCAAAATGTCTCAAGCATTTTCTAACACGTTTGTGGTTAGAACTTTCATCTGTGCTCATTTTTAACATGAAATGCATTTCTTTCAAAATCAAACGATATTATTATTATTTCTTTAAACAGCATTAAATGTTGTTGTTGTTTGAAGTTAAGCACAAAGCTTTGGATATGCCTCTGCCCTCAATATTAACTGCAAGCCATAGCTGAGCTGAAGTAAAAAGATTAAGTAAATCTACCATCACTGGTACCCTGATAAGTAAACCTCACTACAACTTATGTCATTAAGTAAATCTAACGTCACTGGTACCCTGATAAGTAAACCTCACTACAACTTATGTTGTCAAGTAAATCTAATGTCACTGGTACCCTAATAAGTAAACCTCACTACAACTAATATATATTGTTAAGTAAATCTACCATCACTGGTACCCTGATAAGTAAACCTCACTACAACGTATGTCATTAAGTAAATCTACCATCACTGGTACCCTGATAAGTAAACCTCACTACAACTTATGTCGTTAAGTAAATATAACGTCACTGGTACCCTGATAAGTAAAACTCACTACAACGTATGTCGTTAAGTAAATCAAACATCACTTGTACCCTGATAAGGTAACCTCACTACAACTTATGTTGTTAAGTAAATCTAACATCACTGGTACCCTGATAAGTAAACCTCACTACAACTTATGTCGTTAAGTAAATATAACGTCACTGGTACCCTGATAAGTAAACCTCACTACAACGTATGTCATTAAGTAAATATAACGTCACTGGTACCCTGATAAGTAAACCTCACTACAACGTATGTCATTAAGTAAATCAAACATCACTTGTACCCTGATAAGTAAACCTCACTACAACTAATACGTATTGTTAAGTAAATCTACCATCACTGATACCCTGATAAGGTAACCTCACTACAACTTATGTTGTTAAGTAAATCTAACATCACTGGTACCCTGTTAAGTAAACCTTACTACAACTTATGTCATTAAGTAAATCTAACATCACTTGTACCCTGATAAGTTAACCTCACTACAACTAATACGTATTGTTAAGTAAATCTACCATCACTGATACCCTGATAAGGTAACCTCACTACAACTTATGTCGTTAAGTAAATCAAACATCACTTGTACCCTGATAAGTAAACCTCACTACAACTTATGTTGTTAAGTAAATCTACCATCACTGGTACCCTGATAAGTAAACCTCACTACAACTTATGTCATGAATACACCTGGACCACTTCAAAAGTAAAAAAAAAAGTGAGCATGATCTTCCAAACAAGAAAAGTGTTTTATTTACAAACAAAGACATTTTATTCCAACATACTCGTCTCTTCTGTACAATTTTAATTTATTAAATTCAATGTTTAAGACTAAGATATGGACTATAATTAATATAAATATGTATAAACAACTGGCAGGAATACATTTGGACGACAAGACTAAAGCCAAATGAATCAGAGCAGTAGTTAAAACATAAAATCACAGAATACTTCAATAGAAACCTTGTACTTAACCTGAGAGAAACACTACAGAATACTTGTCCAATATCAAACATAAAGGTCACAAGTGCAGTGGACTTTGTTATATTGTTTCAGTCAAACTAGTTGAAATGTGGAACTTGAATCGTTCAAGCAAAAGAAAAACAAAGCTCAGATTAAATTAATAACAAAATATGTTTTGAAAAACCAAATCCTTGTTTGAACCAATTTAGCTAGAAAGTGGCATTACTCAGTTTAGTTTAGTTTTTAGCTTTATAGTAATACTCTGAAGTGTTTATAAAAATAGTAAAAATAACTGGTTTTAGTACTTATAGTTTTATCGATACACAAAACAATTTTTATGCATTAAAAAAGGTTTATAAAACTACAAATACACGTCTTTAATGATAGATGTTTAGTTTGGTCCCTTGAAAGTTTTAATGAAATGAACAAAACACTGTACACCCTCTTGAAGCACCAGAAAACGTTTTGCATCTTTAAGTAAAATCAAGAGAAAATCAAAGTTTGGAGCATTTACGTTTTAAACCTGTAAAAAAATCAAAGAACGTAACATTAGTTCTACAGATATAAATAAACAACACAAATGAAACCGTTAAATGATTGTGTTATGCTCAACAGATACTAAAGGTAAAATAAACACTTATAAGCTCATGCAACACAATCTATGCCATTCTTGTGAAAGATTTTACTTAGATAAAAAGTTCATATATTATCGTTAATTAACTTTCACTTATGAATTTGTCATTTTAAATGTTAGAATAATTCAATAAAGTTACATGAATGCTAACCCTACATTATATTCGTATGTTACAGTTCATATATTAGACTGAAATCTAGTAGCAAGTAAATATAATATGGAGTTGGATTAGAAGTATAAGTTCTTTAACTGTATTTTTACATTCTATTTAAAACTACATTTTATTTAATTGAGAAAGTTTGTTTGTTTGTTTTGGAATTTCGCGCAAAGCTACACGAGGGCTATCTGCGCTAGCCATCCCTAATTTAG
>NW_013668451.1:113337-121249 GCF_000517525.1 Limulus polyphemus | reverse complement strand
AGACAAATGATGTATTATACAGAGCAAGGTAGTGTCACTTTAAAGAACACCCTTAAAAATGATTAAAAGAAACAAAAACAGATTGTGAGTCGAGCGCCTTATCCACCTGGCCATGCCGGGCACAATTGAGAAAGTAAATGTAAATACATGATAATAATAAACTGTGAATTTTGAAGCCTTCAGTATCAGCATCTGTTTTTTAAAGATTTTCTTTACTTAAGATGCGTTCAAGCCTGTGCTAACAATACCAAGTCATTCTGCTTACATTATTAAGCTTTAAGTTTTAAAAACAACAAAGTGAACTAATAAATACAGCGCTCACCATCTAGTTTCTAGTTATTATACTAAATAACTACTTTTCTGACCGGAGACAAATGATGTATTATACAGAGCAAGGTAGTGCCACTTTAAAGAACACCCTTAAAAATGATTAAAAGAAACAAAAACTGTTTCATTATTCCTTTTGTTAAACAAATAATAGATAAAAATAACCTACAATTTGATTAACTATAAAATATTTAAATAACTACTTACTAGCTCTCTTCAATCAATTTCTTGATGAAAATATTCTAAGGGATTATTTTCAATTCCAGCCTTACAGGTTCGTCTGTCAAATTCGTGGAATTTCAATATAATTTTAATTTTTTGTCAACAAAAATATTTTCATCTTAAAGGCACAAGTAATCTCCATTCTCCATCATTACTGAGCCTACTAATGCTTCTTGAAATGGCAAGAAAACATCTAAGCATAGCCATAATTAGCTGTGAGGACTCCAAGGTTGTTTCCTTGGTTATTTTATATATATATAAATAAATGGAAGTTATAGCTCAAAACCTATGTTTCACCATATTAGAATATTAGTTGTGGTTATGGTGCTGCTTTCAAGAGATTTTCCATCAAGCTTCGGAGGAACAGTACAGTATTATCATTCAATGAACCTATGATGGTCCATGAATAATGCATTATTATTATTATCTATTGCCAAAACAAACAACACATATTGTAAACTAAGAAAGTATTAGACGTCTTAAATTTACATCATGGACAACAGCTCTTCTCCTCCTCTACAAATGTATCAAAAATATTGTACAATCTGATTTCGAAGATTTTGATACACTTCCTGTGTTGACTGGCTAAAAGTGTTTTCCAAACCATATTACTGTCACTTACACAAAGCACTTGGTTTAATTTAATTACATGCCTATAAGAAAACTTTCTAAAAATCTAGTTCATCCATTGTTCGAGAAAGTCTGACATTTTCTTGTTTCCTTCTCTGACTTCTTCTTACTGCATCGGCTCGACGATAAGGCTCATTCTTAAGACCTATATTAAAATGAATTATTTGATTTTATTGTAAACTTAAAAAAAAGTATTTGAAGATTCTGTACGCTTTGCTTTAGAAAACATATTTACTTTTTATTTACTGTTTGAATCAATTTTGTGAATAAAGGTTTTAGTTGTTAGTTACCATCATGTGCCTTCCTTAGCAACTAAAACATCTACCTATTTCAAATTTCGTATAAAACAGAGGACATATTAATCTTAGAGCTGACAGAATTATAAAAATATTGTGAAATGAAAATTTATGCAATTAATTCGAGAAGTATAATAATGCCCAGACATCATAAACTCACTTTACTTACTGTTACATCTTTAAATCTAGGTTTCATTCTAATTTTTTATACAAATATTGTTTGTTTGTGTTTAAGCACAAAGCTACCCAATGGGCTATCTACACTGCGCACACCATGGGGATTCAAACCCAATTTTTTATGGTATATGCCCGAACACTAGAAGCTAGGGAGGCTACATAATAATTAATTGGTAAAATGTTTTTATTTACATTTGTATGTTCAGTTAAAAGTTTAATGAAATAGCCAAATAAAGAATTATATGTTAAAACAAAAGCATACATATTAGACAATGTTCAGTTCATTGATGTCATCAATGGCAATTTTAATGTCAAATTAAAGTTTAAATGTATTTTCTAAAGAAAGAGATCTTCTCACCTAAGAGTATGTCCTCAAGAGCTCCGTTATAAACTTCATCTTGTTTCAAAAGCCTTTTTTCTTTGACCTGACGCGTCTTATTCTTCAATTCATTGATAACAGCATCCTATAGTTTAAAAAAAAAGATTCAGTAAAATGATTTGAATAAACAGAACAGAATTTTAAAAACATAATGATAAGAGATAATTTCAAAGTTGAGATCTCTACGTTATAAAACTAAACAAACACGGTTTTTACAATTATAGTTTAATACAACTTTTGATGAAACTATGCATTTTGAAAGTTAGGATACATTTATATTAACACTTTATTTTGACCTCTTAATTACATTATATGAAACAATAACTACACATATAGTTAAAAACTGTAATTGTCTGGAAATTTTACCTGTTTTATTTTTCGTGCATTGAGAGAGTTCTTTTTTCTTACATATGCTGGAGGGTTTTCCTCTGCCTCTTTTGCAGCTAGTTCTTGTTTTCTCCATTGCTCATTTTCTTGTTCTGCTTGCTAAAACATTGTTATACAAAATGTTTGATATGTGTAGTTTTTTCATGATTATACAGATAACACAAAAAGTTAATATTTAAATACATTTTGTGAATAAAGACTGATTTGATTGTAAGATAAAGATGTATACAGCATATTTAGATAATATTCCTTAGATAATTCATTGTTTTAAAAAATTTCAGATATTTTATTCATACACTCTTATATTTATAAAATATAATATTGAACAATATTGTTAAGTCTTGTTCCATACCAACTGATTTTCATAGAATCTAGTCAATTACTGTGTGCACTTGTGTGTATGTTGGCATATAATGAAGAATTGCTGGATCGCTTGTCATTAAACCTGGCATTTACTCTTAGGGTTCAACAGGGAGTGAATTAGGGGAGGTCATTTTTGGATATGACCCCACCTGTGGCATCCCCCTGAGAGCCCGTACGTCTTCTCCTTGAGTTGAGCAGGTACGTCAGCTAGTATACTATAATATTAAAGTTAAATTTAGTTATTTTAAAACTGAAAGATTCAGTAACTGTGTACTCCCGGTAAATGATAAAAAAAGAACACATAACGTGTACACGCTAGGAGAAATAAAGACATGATAAAAAACTGAATTTTCATTAGGCTAACTGTCACTAAAAGCTTGAAATAATACGTTTTGAATCTTGCCTAGCAGCTTCTTCATGGGCATATTGCTATCTACAGGAGATCTTAACCTTATGTACATAAATGGGGATGAAGGTCAAAGTGTGCATGCCACAACCTTTTACAGAGATCTATTCAACATGACTATTATGTATTTGATATCAGAGTTATCAACTATTAATTTGACCCTATATTGCTGATTTAACAACAGTTCATAGTAGAGGAGAGTAAATACCAGATATTGGAAAAAAAAATGTGGATATACATTTCAGAGGTTCTAGAGGTTATTGCAAATGCAAACTGCATGATGTAAAAAAAAGTATCTGTATTTTTCACATGAACGTCATTTTAAACTCCAATTTGTTAAAGTCTAAGTCGAACCACCGTCGTCAATACGCAGACATATCTTGAGTACGAATACTTCCGTAACATATCTGATTTTTTTGTGTGCAACAGACTTGTAGAAGTTACTCAAATCTTTCAACATTTCCTGTAAATCCACATAGCGAATTCAGAATTACAGTCAATATTCCTTCTCCAGTATGGAGTCGGTCCATTGAACCAATAGTGTTCACATGCAGTCGGTCCATTGAACCAATACTGATCACGTGCAGTCGGTCCATTGAACCATTACTGTTCACATGCAGTCGGTCCATTGAACCATTACTGTTCACATGCAGTCGGTCCATTGAACCATTACTGTTCACATGCAGTCAGTCCATTGAACCAATACTGTTCACACGCAGTTAAGCAGAATTAATTATTGTTTGTTTGTTTTTTAGCTCAAAGCTACATAATGCCCTATCTGCATTCTGCTAGGAATCAAACCCCAGATTCTAGCAATGGAAGTCTGCAAACTTACCACTAGTTCACCAGGGACTTTCAATACAAGTAAGAATAATTTGACCCCAAAAGTGCATATGGCACAATACACTGTAGGAAACAAAAGGCATTAGGGTAATGATCAGATATAATAATACAAACACTTATCATTATGATGTAATAGTTCTTATATTTAATGTGATACAATTTTAGTTGTTTACAATTATAGCAATATGTGGCATGAAATTTGGTATGAGATCCTCCTAGGTTAAACCTCGAGGGGATTATCGGGGGTGCTCAGAAGCTTTAGATTATCTTCTCCCCTCTCGTGATGGTGATGTGATCTGTACTTGAAGTTTTGTGGTTTAAGCTTACTTAAATAAAGAAGATTATGTTAACATGGCAGATTGGAGTATGCCTTAAGCAGTCAGGAGGAATCCGGAGAGATATGAATAAGGGAGATCCAGACTTCACAAACCAAACTGTTATTCACAGATCACCTGCAGTGACTTATATACTGTATGTTTTCATTTCTGATTACCAATAACTTTATAAACACACGTAATGAGCTGAAAAAGTTAAACTTCGTAGAAGATAAAGACAAAATTCTGGTATAATTTCTTTAATGGGAATTAGTTTTTTTGATACCTTTGGTTTAAAATACTGCATGTAATTGTAGAAATGTTTGAAAAGTGTAATTTGTATAGTTATTCTAGTAAGCCACGTGATGTTCAATTACATATCTTACCTTGAAGGCTTTTGAAAAACGAACAAACAGGGAGAAGAAAGTGTTAGGAGCAACAGTTCGTGCACTTTCACCAAAGTACTCTACACAGTCAGAGTAGGCTTCCTGTTAAATAAACAGTCAAGAGTATTTTGTTTTTGTGAGTCATTAAACATATTTCTTCCTAACAAGTAAATGTACATAATGTAAGTTATTGGTAAAATTACCAAGAGCTTTCTTTCTTGCCTTAAAAGTTAGAAAACAAATTAAAAAACAATTTTAATTTACATGTTCTGGAAAAGGTCAACCAATAAAAGAAATGTATGCATGCAAGCAATGGCATAGTGAGGGCGTCTGACACCCCCCCAAAACTCCACCTGCCCTTTATACTCTTATCTTCTAACCTTATACGGCAACCCTACCTACCATGGTACTGTATTTCACCATAGTGTCTTTGAAAGACAATTGCTGGTCGATTAAGTAATAGTGGCACAGAGTCCAGAAAAGCATTTAATCTCATGAAAAGGGATTTTGTTGTGAAAGGAGGTATTTTTCATGTGACTTCTTTTAATTTATTGTCTATTACTACGGGATTTTGGTGTATTTTAATCAATCTAACACTAGAAACCATTTGATGTCCATGGTATTTATGATGATATACTAACATTTGATGTCAAGACATTTTAACAAGTCTTAGTCTTATGGGAACAGATAAATTCTGGGTAAACTAGTTGGTGGCCCTAACGCAGTGCCCGGGGGGCAAACCCCCCCACCTCCTGTACCCCCCTTACTACACCACTGTAAGCAAGTTATCGTACTTCTTCTTCTCCATTTATAAGAAATATTGATTCAGTAAAAGGAAGATTCTGTAAAACTTTATAACTCAAGATATAGCATAATTTGGTTCCAATTTCAAGATAAAGAAACAAACTTGACTTTCATTACAGAAATGTAATGTGCTTCACTGGAATAGTTGACTAGAAGTCTAGAACTTTCCTTCAATGCTAACAGAAACAAGCAACTTTATTTACATTATGACTGAAATGTTAGCATAAGTATGATTTTTCTATGAACAAAATGAGATAATCCTTAAACATACTTCACGTAACTGTGACAAATGTGTGATTAAAAACACAATAATTGACATTTTTTACATTCATTTCTTAAATGTAAAAAATTCTATCTAAAGACTACCCAGCTTACTTGTGCTATTTTTGTATTGGCCTTTAGCATCTTTAGTTTTTCTTCATTGTTTGTCAAAAATTCTCTCAAGATAGCAGCATCCTTAGCATCACCATGGAGAGGCAGTTCATTTGTACATAGCTCCAGTCCTTTCTCTAACTGACTAACATCCATCAGGATGTTTTCTAAAGAAGCTAAAGAAAAATATGTTTATTAACTTGCTAAAAATTATATTTTTTATAGACCAAAGGTAAAACTGTTTTGTATAGTGAAACAATACAATGTATGTTGTTAAATATTTTTGGGTTAAAGAGACATCTTTGTGACATAAAACCTTGTAACTTTTTTTTTCCAAAATGATTAGAAAGTGGATATTATTGAAATTGAAATGTATATTAAACTGTTTCAGAAACTTACAATGAAGAATTTAGAAAAAAAACAACCTTTACTCTCCAAATTAGAAGAAAAAACGTTTTATTTCAGCCAACATTTTGCCATTGCAGCTTCATCAGGGCTACTGGTTTGTTTGTTTTGAATTTCGCACAAAGCTAGACGAGGGCTATCTGCGCTAGCCGTCCCTAATTTAGCAGTGTAAGACTAGAGGGAAGGCAGCTAGTCATCACCACCCACCGCCAACTCTTGGGCTACTCTTTTACCAACGAATAGTGGGATTGACCGTCACATTATAATGCCCCCACAGCTGAAAGGGCGAGCATGTTTGATGGGATGGGGATTCGAACCCGCGACCCTCAGATTGCGAGTTGAGTGCCCTAACCACCTGGCCAGGCCGGGCCCAGGGCTACTGGTACAAGAACTTGTTACAATGAAAAAGCTGTGAGACTAATGAAAGAACGTGTTCTACATATAGTGCCTTTTTTTTTCAAATGGGAATAACTAACAGCTAAATAACAGTGTAGCTTGTAAACTCTTAATTAGACGAGGCTGAGGTAGGAAGTCTAAACTCTTCAGAAGTGGTGTTCAGTTACTCAACAGATGGTTTACATATAAGACAGAACAATCCAGTAGAAATGTTTCCAATGACCTAGCTCTAAGTACAGGTATGACTGTTACCTACAGAAGAGTAATACACATATTACCACAAAGTGGCCTTCATGAATGTACAGTTGCTCAAAAACTACTGCTTAAATGGCAGAAACAAACCAAGACTTCAAAATAATGGGATGAAAAAAGCTGAAGAAGGGTTCTCTTTACAAATGAATCCAAATTCAAATTGTTTGGCAATACTCAAAGACAGTTTCCTCAAAAGTAGAGAGGACAATAGTATAAGAGTCAACATATAGTACCTACAACAAAGTATGCTGAGAACCAAGTCAAGTGTAGGTTTCATCTTAGCCAATGGTGTTGGAAGTCTACACAAAGTTGATGGCAACCTGACTGCTGACACGTACAAACAGACTGTTTTCCATGATCTCATTCCCTCAAGAACAAGACTTAATGAGCAGGTAATAATTTTCCTGTAAGACTGTGATCCAAATCATGCAGCAAGCATGGTGAAACAATACCAGGTTGGTATCACTTGCAACAATGGCTTGGCCTGCACAAAGTCCCAATTTGAATATTATTAAGGCTCTATGGGAACTAAGAAAGTCAAATGACAGCCAATTATGTACAGAGAAAGTTGCAGTAGCATAAAACTAAAGTGTACTGCTCTGTTTAAAGTAAATACTACTTCCATTGTTCAACTTATTCATTTTTATTTTGTACTTTTTGTAAAATCGTATTATACTAACTTTATATATATTATTTACTTGGAACAACTCATTGTTTGTGACAGTTGTATAAATATCAGCTATGTGTTTCCATAATCATTTCCAGTGGTATATATATATATATATATATATATATTCATATAATAACCATATATTCTATAAAACACAATGACTAAATAAAAAGATTTTGCAATGTCATTAAAAAATTATTGTTATAATATCCTAATAAATTATATTAATTTAGTGTTATTGAAAATCAGAAGAATTGGTATTTTTTTTAAATCCTAATTTAAA
>NW_013668451.1:92660-112379 GCF_000517525.1 Limulus polyphemus | reverse complement strand
CACATGCAGTCGGTCCATTGAACCAATACTGATCACATGCAGTCGGTCCATTGAACCAATACTGATCACATGCAGTCGGGCTGCACGTGATCAGTATTGGTTCAATGGACCGACTGCATGTGATCAGTATTGGTTCAATGGACCGACTGCATGTGATCAGTATTGTTTCAATGAACCGACTGCATGTGATCAGTATTGGTTCAATGGACCGACTGCATGTGATCAGTATTGTTTCAATGAACCAACTGCATGTGATCAGTATTGGTTCAATGGATCGGTCCATTGAACCAACACTGATCACGTGCAGTCGATCCATTGAACCAATACTGATCACATGCAGTCGGTCCATTGAACCAATACTGATCACATGTAGTCGGTCCATTGAACCAATACTGTTCATATGCAGTTGGTTCATTGAAACAATACTGATAACGTGCAGTCGGTCCATTGAACCAATACTGATCACATGCAGTTAAGCAGAATTAATTATTGTTGTTTTTTTTTTTAGTCTCAAAGCTACATAATGCCCTATCTGCACTCTGCTGGGAATCAAACCCCAGATCCTAGCAATGGAAGTCTGTAAACTTAACACTAGTTCACCAGGGACTTTCAATACAAGTAAGAATAATTTGACCCCAACAGTGCATATGGCACAATACACTGTAGGAAACAAAAGGTATTAGGGTAATGATCAGATATAATAATACAAACACTTATCATTATGATGAAATAGTTTTTATATTTAATGTGGTACAATGTTAGCTGTTTACAATTATAGCAATAGGTGGCATGAAATTTGGTTTGAGATCCTCCGAGGTGAAACCTCGAGGGGATTTTGGGGAGGGGGGGTGCTCAGAAGCGTTAGATTATCTTCTCCACTCTCGTGATGGTGATGTGGTCTGTACTTGAAGTTTTGTGGTTTAAGCTTACTTAAATAAAGAAGATTATGTTAACATGGCAGATTTGAAGATGCCTTAAGCAGTTAGGAGGAGTCCGAAGAGATATGAATAAGGGAGATCCAGACTTCACAAACCAAACTGTTATTCACAGATCACCTGCAGTGACTTATATACTGTATGTTTTCATTTCTGATTATCAAAAACTTTATAAACACACATAATGAGCTGAAACTTCCTAAAAGATAAAGACAAAATTCTGGTATAATTTCGTTAATGGGAATTAGTTTTTTGATACCTTTGGTTTAAAATATTGCATATAATTGTAGAAATGTTTGAAAAGTGTAATTTGTATAGTTATTCTAGTAAGCCATGTGATTTTCATATCAATTAAATATATTACCTTGAAGGCTTTTGAAAAATGAACAAACAAGGAGAAGAAAGTGTTAGGAGTAACAGTTCGTGCACCTTCACCAAAGTACTCTACACAGTCAGAGAATGCTTCCTGTTAAATAAACAATCAAGTCTATTTTGTTTTTGTGAGTCAGTAAACATCTTTCTATCCAACAAGTAATTGTACACAATGTAAGTTAGTGGTAAAATTACCAAGAGCTTTCTTTCTTGCCTTAAAAGTTACAAAACAAATTAAAAAACAATTTTCATTTACATGTTCTGGAAAAGGTCAACCAATAAAAATATATATATATATATGCAAGCAGTGGCATAGTGAGGGAGTCTGGCACCCTCACCCCCCAAAAAAATCCAAACTCCACCTGCCCTTTATCCTCTTATTTTTTAACCTTATATGGCAACCCTACCTACCATGGTACTGTATTTCACCATAGTGTCATGATTATATGGTATTTGAAAGACAATTGCTGGTCGAATAAGTAATAGTGGCACAGAGTCCAGAAAAGCATTTAATCCCATGGAAAGGGATTTTGTTGTGAATGGAGGTATTTTTCATGTGACTTCATTTAGTTTATTCTCTATTAACTATGAGATTTCGGTGTATTTTAATCAATCTAACACTAGAAACCATGTGATGTCCCTAGGCATAGAATTTATGATGATATACTAACATTTGATGTCAAGCATAAAGACATTTTAATGAGTCTTAGTCTTATGGGAACAGATAAATTTTGGGTAAACTGGTTGTTAATTTGGTATCCCTAATGCAGTGCTTGGGGGCAAACCCCCCACCTCCTGCACACCCCTTACTACACCACTGTAAGCAAGTTATAGTACTTCTTTTCCATTTATAAGAAATATTGATTCAATAAAAGGAAGATTCCGTAAAACTTTCTATCTCAAGATATAGAATAATTTGGTTCCAATTTCAAGATAAAGAAACAAACTTGACTTTCATTGAAAAAATGTAATGTGCTTCACTGGAATAGTTGACTAGAAGTCTAGAAAAATTTTCCTTTCCATAAATGCTAACAGAAACAAGCAACTTTATTTAAATTATGACTAAAATGTTAGCGTAAGTATGATTTTTCTATGAACAAAATGAGTTGATCCTTAAACATACTTCACGTAACTGTGACAAATGTGTGATTAAAAACACAATAATTGACATTTTTTTACATTCATTTCTTATATGTAAAAAATTCTATCTAAAGACTACCCAGCTTACTTGTGCTATTTTTGTATTGGCCTTTAGCATCTTTAGTTTTTCTTCATTGTTTGTCAAAAATTCTCTCAAGATAGCAGCATCCTTAGCATCCCCATGGAGAGACAGTTCATTTTTAGCTCCAGTCCTTTCTCTAACTGGCTAACATCCATCAGGATGTTTTCTAAAGAAGGTAAAGAAGAATATTTTTATTAACTTGCTAAAAATTATATTTTTTATAGACCAAAGGGAAAACTATTTTTGTATAATGAAACAATACAATGTATGTTGTTAAATATTTTTGGGTTAAAGAGACATCTTTACAACACAAAACCTTGTAACTTTTTTCCCAAAATGATTAGAATTACAGTTGAGGCAAACTGGATATTATTGAAATTGAAATGTATATTAAACTGATTAATTTAGAAAAAAAAACCTTTACTATCCAAATTATAAGAAAAAAACTATTTATTTCAGCCAACATTTTGCCATTGCAGCTTCATCAGGGCTACTGGTACAAGAACTTGTTACAATGAAAAAACCGTGAGACTAATGAAAGAATACATTCTACATCTAGTGCCTTTTTTTTTTTCAAATGGGAATAACTAACAGCTAAATAAAAGTGTAACTTGTAAACTCTAAGTTAGATGAGGCTGAGGTAGGAAGGCTAAACTCTTCAAAAGTAGTGTTCAGTAACTCAACAGATGGTTTACATATAAGACAGAACAATCCAGTAAAAATTTTTTCCAATGACCTAGCTGTAAGTACAGGTGTGAATGTTACCTACAGAAGAGTAATACACATATTACCACAAAGTGGCCTTTGTGAATGTGCAGCTGCTCAAAAATTACTGCTTAAATGGCAGAAACAAATCAAGACTTCAAAATACTTAGATGAAAAAAGCTGGAGAAGGGTTCTCTTTACAAATGAATCCAAATTCACATTGTTTGGCAATACTCAAAGACAGTTTCCTCAAAAGTAGAGAGGATAACAGTATAAGAGTCAACATATAGTACCTACAACAAAGTATGCTGAGAGCCAAGTCAAGGGTAAGTTGTATCTCAGCCAATGGTGTTGGAAGTCTACACAAAGTTGATGGCAACCTGACAGCTGACACGTACAAACAGACTGTTTTCCTGTAAGACTGTGACCCTAATCATGCAGTAAGCATGGTGAAACAATACCAGGTTGGAAAGGGGGAGATTGAAGGAACACTTGCAACAATGGCTTGGCCTGCACAAAGTCCCGATTTGAATATTATTAAAGCTCTATGTATGAACTTATATGGGAACTAAGAAGGTCAAATGACAGCCATACAACTTAACTTAATTCTAGGGAGTAATATAGGACACTCGGAACAATATTTCCCAATTGTGCACAGAGAAAGTTGCAGTAGCATAAAACCAAAGCATACTGCTCTGTTTAAAGTAAATACTACTTCCATTGTTCAACTTATTCACTTTTATTTTGTATTTTCTGTAAAATCTTATTATGCTAACTTTAAATATACTAATTACTTGGAACAACTCATTGTTTGTGGCAGCTGTATAAATATCAACTATGTGTTTCCATAATCATTTCCAGTGGTGTGTGTATATATATATATATATTCATATAAAAACCATATATTTTATAAAACACAATGACTAAATAAACTAATTTTGCAATATTATAATTTCATTAAAAAATTATAGTTATAATTTCCTAATAAATCATATTAATTTAGTGTTATTGAAAATCAGAAGAATTGGTATTTTTTTAAATCCAAATTTAAATCATGGTGAGAAACTACTGCATACCATAATGGATCTTACTCCATAAGAATAATATGCAATAAAACAATCATAACATTTTATTCTATTATACAAACCAGTCATCTGGGTAAGAAGTATTAAAAAATTACCTATTTTCTTATAATATTTGTAAGTTGAAGTTTGTCACTCTAGACAAACGTACCTTCTGCAGCTTTCTCTACAAATCGTAGTTCTGATTCTAGGTTGATAACATCAGGAAACTTAGACCGGACAGTATCCGCAATGTAGTGTAATAATGAAATCTTACGATTTGCAGACTTCGTGTCTCCCAGCTGTTAATGAATGAAATAGTCACAAATTCATAGCTTAAAAACAAAAAAAGAAGGTAAAAATAAGAAGTCAACTTAACTAATGTATCCTGTAACATGATAATATATCTGTGTTTTGTAGATTTAATGTACATTTATTTATTATTAATAATATGTTTGATGAAGTCATATTACACTAGTCAGTTTCTTCTGTACTCATTGTAATGTTACTATAAGTTAATACATACAACTATTCATATTTAAATCTTGCATACGCTCATGCTTACCGAGTCCAAGCTCTGTAGTTTAAAGCCATATGCTGGTCCTCTTTTAGCTCCATTCATGTAGTTACCAAAAGCTAAGATGATCTGTAAAGAAAAATCACACAAGTATGTAACTTATATCACAGATGCTATGTTTTCCCACCATGATGTTCGAAGGATAAACCCAGCACACAGTTACCCAATCCTCGCACAATAACCGGCGATTTGTGGACCTAGCAAGCAGAAGGACAGGTCTGGTGATTTTTTATATGAAGAATGAAAGAGACAAGACTCCATTTAAAGTTCACACAAAAAAAATAAACACTTTATCTGTAGGAGAAAGCAGAAGATTTGTTTTGGTTATTAAATTTTTAGCAAAGCTACACAAGGGCTATCTGCGCTAGCCATCCCTAATTTAGCAGTGAAAGACTAGAGGGGAAAGGAAGCTAATCATCACCACCCACCACCAACTCTTGGGCTATTCTTTTATCAACAAATAGTGGGATTGACCGTCACATTATAATGCCCCCATGGCTGAAAGGGCGAGCATGTTTAGTGTGACTGGGATTCGAACCCGCGACACTCAGATTGTGAGTCAAGCACCCTAACCACCTGTCCATGCGGGCCGAAAACAGAAGAATGGGTAATCTTATTGCTATGGGGGGTCTATGGCATTCATGACTATAATGTTGAAAGTGAAATAAATAGATAGGCTGTGTTTAAGTAAAAGAAACTGAAAATAAGCTGTACTTATAGACAAAGCATATATGAGACTTCCATAGTGTGTCTTGGCTCTCTTTTTTTCTCTCAAGCCAGAAATTAATCTGTCTGAAAACTGTCAAAATTGTATTCACAGTTCATCCTCCCTCTCTCTCTGTAGATGACCAATCAGAAAATTGGAGTAAAGAATCAGGAAGTCTCTCTGATCCATTTTAATAGTCATGGAACAGTCCCAAATAGACAAGGTAAATTAAGACATAATACAACTATCCCACAAAAAAGAAGTTTCCGTGATAAGACCCTGCTATCGAAAGTACCACCTGAGGCTGAATTTAGTACATAACCTCAAACAGTATGCTCTGAGTTATAACATAAAATCTAGAAAATATTGTTGAAGTGAAATAAGTATTATGAGATAGTGAGATACGTGGTGTTTTTCATACCCCATCATTACATATAAAACTTAAACTATTGACTTTCTGTTTTAATAAACAAATAATTTTGACGCTCACCTCTAGCAGTTTTCTTATTTTTTTCGAATTTTTGGTTGACCTCGAAGCTGTGATAATGGAGTGAACTTGCTGTAAAGAAAGATGTATGAAATCATGACATGTTTACCAGTATTTTACTTACTAGCAAAGGAAAAGGAATTATTTGAAGAATATCACATACGACTGTTAGGAAAAATTTTTATCGTTCTGATTATAAATTGTTTTTCAAGCATTTTATTAAATTTTACATTTCTTTAGTATTCAATTATTATAAACAATTTTCTGCTTACAACTTAAAGCAGTAAGAAAACAAAAATCAAATATGTTACAAATCACAAATACAAAATATATATTAAAGTCTTTTTAACAGATAAGTTTATTAAATTTTACATTTCTTTAGTATTCAATCATTATAAACAATTTTCTGCTTACAACTTAAAGCAGTAAGAAAACAAAAATCAAATATGTTACAAATCACAAATACAAAATATATATTAAAGTCCTTTTTAACAGATAAGTTTATTATTCAACATTCTGCTCTAGTGAAGTTTACAAAACAGATTTTTTTTTGGCAGACTTTTTTAAATTCGTATGCGGGTCCATTGATGAACTGAAATGAAATGCCATAACTGCTAATAAATAGTATAGTCTGTGCTAATACATTAAACATTATTAAATTTCTGTGATCTTAGAAAAGATCCTACTTTCTACTCAGTTTAACGTTTATTACTAATAAAGTTTCCAGACACTACTCTGTTTTTGTTGTTTTTTTTTCATGCAAAAGCTACATAAAAGGAACTCTGTCCACCCTGGGGAATTGAACCTTGAATTTTAGCATAGCTTACCATCTGGCTAAATAAGTATAAATACTATCTTGTCAGGCCACTATTATATGTACTTATTATATCAGATGATTTTGTTTTAGTCAATAAATCATTTACTGAAAAAAAATACAATGACTTCTATATATAGTAAATAAATAAACTAACCCTTTTGAAATGAAGGTTTTTGAGGCATCTTTAACAGATAGACTAAAATCAGTAAAAAAGAAAAATCAATTGAGTATTCCAAGAATTCAGTTTTCACGAAAGATAACCTGCTTTCACTCACCGGTGTGAGAAGTTGAATATTTTCATCAAAGCTTCCAATGTAGCTCATGATGTTAAGTTTCTGGGTTAATCTTTCAACTCTGGTAAGCTGGAAAATAACCAAGATGTATCATTATGTTTAATACCTTGCTTTTATGACATACCCATACATTTCCTGTGTGTCTTTAACTTATGGAACTATACTCAGTGGGAGAGGTTGTGGATTTTAAGAGTGTATGCTTCTAAAATAAAATCCTTAGAAATAAATTTCAGTTTTTTAAAAGTGTAAATACATACCTCTTAACAGAAGCAACATATTTTTTTTCCTTGTAAAATTTACAGCATAATGCCATGAAAACCCAAGAAAATGTAACTGAAGTTTGTGGTTCATCAATAAATTTATATCTAAAAGAATGAGTTATAATAAAGCTAGAAAAAGAAATATCAATTACCGACAAAAGAAACTTATCTTCATCTGTTAGACCATCCACTGGCCTTTTCTGTTTCTCATATTCTCTGTAGGCTTTTACCTAAAGATGTATACAGTGACATCTGGTTGAAATAAAACTTTTTAACAAAGAAAATTATTTTTCAGCAAACCAAGGAAAAAAAAAAGAACACTTTCTAGCCAACAAACACTCAGCAATGTCATTTTGTCTTTTACAAAATAAAATTTTGTCATCGAAATACTTGTTTTACTTGCAAAAGAGCATAACAAAGTATGGTTACATTAGTTATTTCTTTGTGACAATGTTAAACAATACTGTTATTTTTTTAAAGCACTGTGAAATTTTGTTACACAATTTGTTTTAATTATACAATATGTTGTGACACAGATTTTAAATAATCTTTATTATATAAAAAGTCTGTAAACTTTGGTAAGAGGAGTTATATTTCAGAAACTGTTTCAAAATTTTAAAAGTTGGTTAAATTCGTACTCATTAACTTTGGATCAGACAGGTTTGCATCCCTTAGTCCCTTTTAAGTTTCTTAGTTATTGTGAAAGTTGTCTATTTCTTTCGCTTCTGGGCTGGGTACAGTCTAACAGTTAGGATGGTCTGTGGATCTGAGTTTCCATGGTATGTGCCCCTTTACAAGTATTAAAAAAAAATTGTGCCTCACACTTTGGGGCACCTTCGGTGCATTATAAGAGCAATGGTCAAATCCCACTATTTGATTTGAGTAGTCCAAGAATTGTCAGTGGGTGACATTTACTAGCTGCCTTCCCTCTAGTCTCTATCTCTTCAATATTAGAGATGGGCGGTGGAGACAGTTCTTGAGTGAGTTTTGCACAAAATTTAACAAACAAACAAATCTTCTGTTTGAGGAGAAATGAAACTTTGGTAAATTATCACGTTAAGTTTGGAAACTGTGGTGCCAATTATAAAATACTGAAGTGTTTTAATACCTGTACAAAGTGATAAATTTTTTATTTCTTCAGAATAAAACCTATGAACCTTTGGATAATCTTAGAGAACTAAATGATGAAGTAATAATTTTAAACATTTGTATTTTCTTTATTGATATTAAGGGTAAGGTGATTACATACCTCACGTATATAAAGAAAGCCATATGCTCTCTAAATACATTTCAATTTGCTCATATAACTTCAAAAATTAAAAATCTTCGTGATTCAGAGTCAAATTGAGATTTCTGTCCGATTTCCTATTTTATGACTTCAAAAATTGACTAATATTTAATCTTGAAACCCCCCACAAAAAACATTACATAAAAGCATGAATAAACACATATTTTTGTCCAAGACAGCTGAAATATCATAAAATTGTAAAAGTATAGTTTAACTGCAGATTTGTATTGAAATATTAAATGTAACAAAAGACTTGCTTCAGAAGACTTAATACTAAGATGAAAAAATTATGACATATTGATTTGTTTGTTTGTTGTTAAGTGCAAAGCTACATGGTGGGTTATCTATGCTATGCCCACTATCCAGTTTTTATCATTATAAACCATCATACTTATCACCGAATCATGGGGACACACTATACTGAACGATTAAGGTAGTATTCAGTAATTATATATGTGCAAAACTATAATATATATTTCATATAATAAACACATTTTTTTCCTATTATCTGTAAAAAACAAGAACAGCGACATAGTTGTTAAACATTATTTGACAAATTCCCATAATCTCATGACCTACTGGATACATAGTTGAAAAGTCTGACATCACTTTCTGTCAACCACTGAAACAACTAACAAATACCCCCATCACCACCCTACTGATGTCTTCAGGTAGCCGGTTATCAGTATATTCATAAACAGGCTTAAAGGATGTAAGGTAAGAGTGACATCTTGAATATTAACAATTTTTGGGATTTCAACTGTGAAAAAATAAAATAACTTATGATTTTTTTACAAGTTCTGAATGATTCGTCTGTTTAATTTTGTGTCAAACTGTTCGAGAGCTATCTGTGTGCTAGCCATCCCTAATTTAGGAATTATACATGAGAGAAGGTAGCTAGTTAATGCCATCCATCACTAACTTTTGGGCTATTCTTTATCAATGAAAAGTGAAATTGGTCATCACATTACACCTCTATGGTTGAAAGGTTAAGCATGTTTGGTGATGGGATTCAAACCTGCAACCCACAGATTATGATTCAAGCAGCTTAATCTCTGAATGGATCTTTAAAAAATAGAATGAAAATATCTATGCTTCTAAGACAAAATACTACTGTTACTTATGGTCTGTCATCCAAGGATTTGGTTAAAAAGAGGTTCAGTGATATAAGATTCTGTTGATAAAACTCCTTACTTCCTTGTCATTTGGAACCATCCGTAGCAGTATCTCAACATACTCCTGGTTCAGTGCTTTTAAATCAAGAGCACTGATTGCTTGAACCACCTCCTCACTCGATAACTTTAACTTACGACGGGAGATGGCCATATTTCGCAAACGTTTGTGCTCTAGCATTGTTATTTTCTCCGAAACCTGCACAGATAAACGTTTTTTTCAAATAAGAAATAAAGCTAAAAACAAAAACAATTTCTTGATAATATGATAAATTCCTTACAAAAATTATTTTATCCCCACTTAAAGTTTACTGATGTTTTTACTTTATGAGAACACTTGTTACAATAGTGAATAAGTTTATATGTTCTACGTATACCAGATTATAGTTGTACTAATTTTATTCACACTAAAAGAAAATTGTAGATGTTTCAAGTTAAAATATAAAGACATAGGTTTTGTCTCTAACTCATCACATATAAATTACTAGGCTAAATGGATCATATATTGGGTAGATTAAAGGAAAGAATTCTTCAATTTGATTAACCAGCCTACTTGAGCCACATCTTGGAGCAGCTGAAGAGTATGACAGGTAGACTCCTGGTCAGAATGAGCTAATAGTAGCCAGTTGTCCATATAATAATGAAAACACATCCCGAAAGTGTGAATATGACAAGCAAAAGCTCGAACTACCTGACAAAAACCATATGGGGCTGAAGCAAACCTGAAGGGTAGTGCACGAAACTGTTAAATCACCCCATGATGGACAAACCAAAGATACAGTCGCAACTGCCGATCGATTGGTATAGGTAAGTAAGCATTTGCAAAATCCCTCTTGGTCATCCATAAACCTGGAGAAAAAGCTCACCTGAGGGTTAGAAATGGTTCCAAGGTAAAACGAGGAAGATGGAGAAATTGATTGAGGTGGGACAAGTCCATGACAGGCTGCCAGTCTCCGGTTTTCTTGGGGACAACAAACAGCCTGGAATAAAAACCTGGAGAAAGATGATTCACAGGTTTGATGGCCTGGTGAGACAGAAGGTCTTGAATTGCCTCCAACAGATGCTGGCTGGTAATGGGATTCTGAGACAGAGGGAAGAAAATGGGTATCTGTGACAAAGGAAGAGGTGAAAGGAATTGTAGGACAAGTCCATCTGAGAGAACCCAAATAACCCACTGATCTATGATGAAATATCGCCAAAGGGGATCAAATCACACAACTGAGCTCCCACCAGACCTGAACCCACCTGGTAGGCACTGGTACTGTTGGTGTCATGCTGATCTATGTAAAAGAATACAACGAGATACAGAACCCCTGGAAAAAGGAACAGGTAAAGACTGAATAGGACGAGGATGGGAAACAGGAATAGGGGCTTGTCACGATTCTGACTTCTCCAAATGAGCTACCAAAAAGGAAAGAGTAGAGTATTAACACAGGGATTCCACATACGATTCCAAAGTGTCTGGGATATGGTCAAAAACATATCACCTAAGAAAAGGAGCTACACATAATTCCCTAAGACAAGTGGGTGGCAAACTAACCTGTGATAAGGCTGCATCTTGACCCAGTAGATCCCAACAATAGAGAAACCATGTGTGTAAGGCGAGAGCCAAAAATACAAACGAGCCAATGTGAAAGTAAGAAGGGAGAGGCTGTCCCTTGAAAAACCCTCAGGATTTCAGTGTAGAGCACCTGAAAGAAGATGTATGGTAGATAAATACCATAGAAGGGAAGTAAGGGTAAGACAAGGAATAAACGCACTAGAAAATCAGGGAGTGCTCCCCAAACTGGCAAAACAGACCCCAATAAATGAGAGTCTACAAATGGACAATCTGCTTGATAGTATGCCAAAGTAAACTGATCCGTAGCTCATGGGAGGAAAGGCATGCTGGCACCCTCATCCAATTGGAAAGCAAAATGTTTAGCATGAAACCCAATATTCAGGGAAGGTGGGAAAACTAAATAATGAGAAGAAGAACTATCGTGCAATAAAGGAGGACGAGGATTGTGGGAAATTGGGGAAAGGGATGGAACATCACATACCTGAGAAATCATATATAAAAACGCCATATTTAGCCTAGCTGATTCCACAGGTGGAGCATAGGAAGACACGGCAAAATCCAGTGGTGGAAAAAGGATATCAAAATATTCATCAGAACGAACAGGTTCAGATTGTTCATGAGGAAGTGGGGCAGCTGTAGGAGAAAGTGGTCGACCTATAGAATGATCAATCTCTTGGCAAATAATAGCAGATAAATCCATCAACAGGTCCCCCCATCCGCAGCCAGAGAAAAAGTGCTTGTAGTAGGTGTAACCTCGGAATTCATGGTAACTAATAATAAATCCAACAAATCGTTTGATAGATAAAGACAAACGTGTGAAAAAAAATAAAGAGTAAATTGAAAGTAATGGCGGCAGCTGTGTAATAAAAAACGACTAAGAAACCACTTTGGAAATATAAGTTAAAGTTATAACGACGAAGCACAAAATGTCTAAACATGAGCACTGCCAAACAAGAAGTGATAATCTGGAAGAATTGAATAGAGGTAGTCACATGCGTAACGAGAGTGTATGGCACTCTCATTGGTGGAGGGTTTTCACATGATGATTTACATGAGACACATTGGAATGAGTCATTTCCAATGGAGGAGAGGCAAAAGGCTTGTGGCATGCATAAAAATTTTTTGGCATATAGAGGGCAACACTGAACGGGAATAGCTGATTATGTGAGAGGAGGTGATGTACCATATCGGAATTAACCATATTCATCACTGGTTTAGTTTTTTAATTCTTCAAATAGCTTGCTTTGGTTAGAGGTTAATAATAATCAAATTACTAAATTGTGAATATTTATGTTTTGATCATTAACGGTTCTCTGACTATTATAAATGTATCAAGTTTAGAATATTTAATTTAAATTGTTATGGTAGAAGAACTCTGTAGTCTTGTGCTCATATAATGCCAACCTACCTTGAAACGCTTACTGCAGTTAATGTCATCTGTTCGGTCGGCAAAACTACCCTGCTGATTCAGTTTGAAATGTTCCTCAAAATCAGAGAAATCAATAAGCTGTGAATAAACCAAATTATATAAATACTTTCCTTGAGTTTGAAAAAACTCGAGACATGCTTGTAGAAACACATATTAACTATAAATCATACATTTTCATTAGGTCTGTAACAAAAGGTGCCAGTTCAGCTTAATTTACATGTACTAATAAAACTGAGGAAATACTAAATTATACAAAAAACTGTCCTTTTAATGTCATTTAGTTTTTAGAGACTTCTTAACCCTTTGGATGTTATAATTGGATTTATCAGAATTGACATTTATAGCTGTTTGGTGCGACAAGCAGATTTACCCCACAGTGTCACAAAAACTTTTCCCTATTATGCGACAATTGGGACACTCACACATCCTTGAATTTCCTACCTAAGTACATCTGTACATCATTGATCAAAAGCACAATTTGTGGATATTGAAAAAGTATTAAAAAAGGTCAAACTGTAAATTTCATTTTTAGTGAATAATTGACACTTTTTGAGAACCCACCGGAAATTTAACTATGCACTCACAATACGTCACAACTCAGAGCAGATGTACAACTACAAAATATTAAATATACTATGAAATCATAACAACCTCACAATTCCAGTAATGCAAAAAAATACCTTAACTCCAACCTAAGATAAACAAATTTATGTCTTTTTTGCAATTAAAAGATTTTGACAGAAATTTTGCAGATAATGACTATTTTATTAAAAAATACTGCATTAAGTCCCTTGAACGAACCTGCAATCATTTTATAATTTGTCCAAAGCCAGTGTTTAAACTATTTTGTAAAAATCATTATAAAAATTACGTATAAAAACATTAAATTTTTTGTTCATAAATACACTGGAGAAGGAGTAGGAACAATACCATACAAAATACACAACCATATGTTATTACAAGTTGAAAAACAAAGGAAACTTTTTAGGCAAAAATAAACCCTTGCCATTATAGTAAGACTCACCTTGTACAATTTATCTTCATCCAGTTCACTAAACACAGTTCCCTTTACTTGGTTAGGCTTAAGTGCTATCCAATTTAGGGTAGGTAGTTTGTACTTTGTCTGGTATATTTTCTTGATTGTCATGGCTGCAAGTAAAAAGAAAGAAACAGAAACAAAAATGTGTTGTTTTTTTTAAACAATTAAATACAGAAATTTTTCCCCCACTACCTTATTTTTTCCTATCTTTGTATCTGGGTTCTTAATTGCTGGACAATATTTGGAATTCATTTAGCTTTTCAAAAAATATGCATAATCACATAGTCCTAGTTCAGTATTGATCTACGGTATAATTTTCTTATTGTGTCATAAACTTCTATACAATTTTATGAAATATTTATGCATAGATTTTCACACAAGTATTATATAATTCACCTCACACTAATAACTTCGCCCCCCAGTGTCACAGCGGTATGTCTGCGGACTTCCAACGCTAGAATCCAGGTTTCGATATCCCTTGGTGGGCAAAGCATAGATAGCCCACTGTGTAGCTTTGTACTTAATTACAAACAAACTAATAACTTCGTTCATATTGGTTAATAAATACTCTTTCTATAAATACAGTTTTAGCTTTAATCTTTTTCTAATAAAATTTGAATAAAAAATTTCAAGTTTTCCCACATTTTAACAAACACCTTCCTCCCCAAAAAAGGGAACCAAGTACAGTATTTACTCCGAATTTTCTTTATAACCACTAGTTTTTTTTCAGTGAGCATCTTTGTAATTTAATAATATCTAGATTTTTATATAATTTCATGTTTACAAGTTATTTTCATTCAACTTGTAAAAATTCAAAAGTTTTACCTTAATACCACAAATGAAAGTTTTTTTGTTGCATAACATTTTACAATTCACATTTTTTTTTTACATTAAAATATATAGGTTAAATCCTTATACTTAATTATCATTCTCAAAATTTATTTTACCATCTGTAGGAGATTCCATCTGTCCCGGAGGTGGTGGTATTCCAGTTGACCGACCACTGTTACTTATAGGTAGTGGTGGAGGAGGTGGAGGTGGTGGTGGTGGTGGTATAGGAGTAGCTATTGTTTCTCCATCCATTAAACCTAATGTTCCTAATATAATGAAATCAAAAAAATATTTAAGTTGCATTAATGTCGTAGGAGTTGCACCTAATTTTTATTATCCTTACATAATTCAAGGAATACTTCTCTAATGCATAACTTATCAATACATTTTTTTTAGGAGCACTATAATGTAAACAAAATTACACTACTCACTCTTGTTATATTTAAATGTATTTGTATTCTACATCTGTTTACATTTTCTTACAAAGTTCTTGCGATGAAAAAATCTGACCTTTAGGTAAAGACTTTTGATAATTTTCAAGTTCCTCTATCTTTGATTCCAACATGCTTTGTCTCTGACGAGATTCTAGATCCTTCTGCGAAACTGTTTGTCGCAAGGTATTAAGTTTCTCATCTGCTTGTTGGTGTAATTCCTGAAAATTATCGAAGAATTTTCATACATTTTTTGACAAATATCTTACATCCTTCTTATAATGAGTTGTATTAATTTCAAAGCTTAAAACTTTTATAAGTTGGAGATTACAGTACAAATATACAATGACTTATAAATATTTATGATATTTCTAATTACCTTTTCCCACATGCTCTAACTACCAGGCCATGACAGTCAACTAAAGTTTAGATTTATCAGTATAATGTAGTACACTAAAAAAGTCTCACATCTTGATAGACATTGTACCACATTCCTTAAAATAATTGTTATGTTTTTTGTTACTTTTTATTGAACTTGAATACTAGTCAATGTAATAACTATGGTATACAAAGGAAAACCTACAAAATAAAAATGTTTTCTGAACTGCTTATTACAAGTGAGAGCATAAAATAAAAGTGCTGTAACAGTCCTCATTACTCACTTCAAATAGGTCAATAATTTACTCTACGTTACTATAAGAATATGAAAACTAGTATATTTACAGCAGTAATATTGAGGTGATCTAATATGTAACTTAATGGCAAGCTTCACTCAAATGGATTTGGTTTTGTTTTGAATTTTGCACAAAGCTACATGAGAACTATTTCCACTAGACATCCCTAATTTTGCAGTGACAGACTAGAGGGAAGGCAGATAGTCAAACCCACCCACTGTCAACTTATGGCCTACTCTTTTACCAACAAATAGTGGGATTGACCATCACATTACAATGCCCCCACAGCTGAAAGGGTGAGCATGTTGGACATGACAGGGATTCAAATCTGTGACCCTCAAATTGCAAGTCAAGCACCTTTACCTCCAGGCCATACCAGACCCACTCAAAAGGGTTATCAGCTGTATAATCAAAGAAAGTTTTCATACTGAAACAACATTTAAAATACAAAAGATGATGTGGAAATTTACAACTTATATACATCCCTTAGCTTTTTTTATCAGTACTAATTTTTTTAAAAAAATTGAAACTATTAATTTCTTGGTTACAGCTTATACCAAAACTCTAGGTTTTCAGGGCAGTGTGGCTCAGTGGCTTTGTGGTTTGGACTCATAGTCAGATGGTTGTGAGGTCGAGGCTGGCCCACATCATGCTGTGGTGTTATTGGGCAAAACAATGTACCCCATTTGTTCCAGTCTACTCAGCTGTATAATAGGTTCCTAGCAGTTAACTGGGGGTTAACCTGCAAAGGACTGGCATGCCATCCAAGAGGAAAGTGTCACCATTCTCATCTGCTTGTGCCATTGGAATTGGAGTTCAAAGGCAATGGGCACAGCAGGGATTTAACTAACTAGGTTTTTAGTTTCTACACCAATATATTTACAGCGAGTTAAAAAAATTAGAACTTATTTAAGAGTACAAAATATTAATTATTACCTGTAGGTTAGTTTTCTCTTTTGTAATATACTCTAATTGAGTTTCAAGTTCCACTAAAATGAAAAAACAAAATATTTTTTTGATATACAGAAAAAAATTATAATCTCTGCTTTTCATTTAAATCATTACAATTTCAGCCAAACAAGTACCAGTAAAGTTTTAATCAAATTTCCAACATTTCTATGATAACTCACATGTATAAGCATTAAAAAACAAAACATAAAAACTTTAAACCGAACAGCTCATTTCCATTTTAAAAAAATGATATTACAAATTGGTTAATAATATAACCATAATTCTGGTTATACATACATGGTTATATACCGTTATTATTAACTGGAGTAAATTACGCTTATTATTTATATCATACTATAATCATAGATAATTTCAGGTTAATAAAAGATCTCAAACTGAATTTTGTACATATATTACAATAATGAAATATACATGAATTAAAATAACTATAAACATTACACTTAAACCTGTTAAGGCATACTGTTAAAACATAAATGTTTTAAAATCTTTAGCTATGTTTGTTCAATATGGTTAAAATGTTCAAGGAAAAAAATATGTTCATTAAAAATCATCACTACAACTAATATCCAATGGATAAGATACTAATCGGCAACTTTACGTTTAACAATGTTGAGGAGTTTAGTTAACTCTGTTCATAACGCAGGAAATAAAATCGATAAAAGTATGTCACGTGATTTTAAAATATTCCAAAATTTCACCTGGAAATTCAATAAAACTACTCCTTGGTATAGAGTTAGATTGAAATTATTACATTATTTGAGCTAGATGAACGCACCATACACGTAACATGGGTGGCTGTGTAAGATAATATGAAATGTATGTTTCTGTATGCGAAGATCCAAGATCTCCAACTGGTCCGAACATTCTACAGTGGTTTTATAAATTACCACATGGATAATTTTTGGAAATTTATCTTTGTTCCAAACTTTTACATGACAGTAAAATACACAGTTACCTAGTTTTGAATTCAATTCATTCTCCATTTTACAGTATTCTTCATGTGCCTAGGGATATAAAGAAAACTAGCTTAAGTAGAATGTTAAAAATCAGTCCAAAAAACAATTTTTACAATAACATAATACAACTTAGAACAAATTAGTAATACATAGGTTCTGTAGAGAGAGTAAATAATCCTAACAAAGTATGAACATTCACTTTTATTCTATCAAGCCATACTGTGCAATTTTGTTTTCAGATACATTAAACGTTGAAAATGTTTCTTATTAGGGCTTTAATATTTTCCTAAAATGACACCCCTACTCACGGTACTTACCCTGGACAACTGTTCTTCAAGTTCAGCCACCCGTTCCAGGGCTGCTACTTTTGTTTCCGAGTCCTCCATGAGGGCTGCTACGTCGAACACGTTGTCGAGATAAGCAGAAATCTGTACTTGAAGCTCCTCATTCTCAGATGGACGGAGCTTCTCTAAGTAGTCATCTAATCCCAGTTGCGTGAATTCATATTGCAAATGTACTCGAAAGTTCATGTCTTCCACTGAATGAATCACTATGTTGATGAATTGCATACAGGCAACCTAAAAAACATCGGGACATCTGAGCTTAGGGTACCTGTTTTGTCTATATTTTCAACATATCAAAATCTGTTTTACTGTAAATTGTACTCATATCTATTTTCTGATTTTAAAAACAGTCCTCCTCAATGTAAATATCCAAAAAACATTCCAAAGATACTCAAGTCAGTATTACAGTATTATATCAAGAACAAAATAACAGTAAATAATATAAAAATAAGAACTGTATATTTTCATATAAGAACTGTATTTTTCAATATTAAAATTCATAAAATATTAACATTTTTCATTTGACGGCAAAACTTACACATCGCTTGAAATAAGACATTATGGTATTGTATCGCACACTAGGACATAAAAATTATGTGAAAAAATAGGGTCAAACTAAAATTTATATTCAAGAACGATTAATAAATTATTATTTCATTTAAATATATAAAAACATCTCTGAATAATTGTAATAAGACTAAGAATAACTGCATTAACTTAAACTAACCATGAGCCTAGAGCTAAAAAAAAGATTTTGTAACATTAATACAGCTCCAACACTGCCACATTTCTAATGACATGATGTTTAAGTTACTAAATAAACTAAATTTCAGGAATCAAGTAAAATTTTCAATTCTAATTGGAGTTATATAATTCCAATGTTAATATTGTAGTATCTGTAGTTAGGCTAAACAGAGAAAAGACAATTTTAATTGGAGTTATATAATTACAATGTTAATATTGTAATAACTGTAGTTAGGCTAAACAGAGAAAGGACAATTTTAATTGGAGTTATATAATTACAATGTTAACATTGTAATATCTGTAGTTAGGCTAAAAAGAGAAATGACAATATTAAGTACAAATGCAGATAAAATGTGGACTAAAAACACAAGTATGAGAAATCCAAGAAAATAATGTACGTTAATTAAACTTATAATTAAGAAAGCCAACAAACAAATCTTCCAATGAGCTACAAAGAGAGCATATTTCTACAATTTGAGGTTTTTAAACACCTCACTTTACAGGTGTTTCATATAGCATAAAATTCTTCTTGGACACTTGCATAAAATCATAACTAAATAAATACTGTCAAAAACAACAGCCTCATTTTGCTTATACAACAATAATTTTGATTTGAAACTGATCTACAATCTCAATACACTTGACATGTTTTCACTCTCTAAGATGACGTATCAGAGCATTGAAACATGATCTACAATCTCAATACACTTGACATGTTTTCACTCTCTAAGATGACGTATCAGAGCATCGAAACATGATCTACAATCTCAATACACTTGACATGTTTTCACTCTCTAAGATGACGTATCAGAGCATCGAAACATGATCTACAATCTCAATACA
>NW_013668451.1:89418-91984 GCF_000517525.1 Limulus polyphemus | reverse complement strand
TGTATTGAGATTGTAGATCATGTTTCGATGCTCTGATATGTCATCTTAGAGAGTGAAAACATGTCAAGTGTATTGAGATTGTAGATCATGTTTCGGTGCTCTGATACGTCATCTTAGAGAGTGAAAACATCTGTATTGAGATTGTAGATCATGTTTCTTTGATATGTTTTCACTCTCTAAGATGACGTATCAGAGCATTGAAACAAGATCTACAATCTCAGTACACTTGACATGTTTTCACTCTCTAAGATGATGTATCAGAGCATTGAAACATGATCTACAATCTCAATACACTTGACATGTTTTCACTCTCTAAGATGACGTATCAGAGCATAGAAACATGTCAGAAATACTTAGACTGTATATCCATCTCAAATATAAATGATTACTGTGTAAACATAAAGAAGCTGTATATTTTATTAAATATATTTTTATATGTAAACTAATCTAATGTTGAGGAACAGCATACCATAAAATCAACATTGAAATCTTCAAAGTTCATGAAATAGCCCATAAGTGTCTCAAACCTCCTCCTTTCTGCACAGACTTCTTTAAATTTATCAAAAGCATACAGAATGATTTCGTGACCACCTTTAACTAAACAGATTGCGGCCAGAAGCTCCAACACCAATGACTTTGTCCTGTTGAAAAAACAACAACAAACAAGTAGGTTAGGCTTATTACATAACCTTAAAGTATACAGTTAAGATGATCTATCTGATATATTTTTCTTTTGTACATGTAACTTAGTTACTAAAGAAACTTGAAGCTACTTTCAATGAGTTAAAAATTGCAGATTATATTCACCTCTCTTCATTCAATCCCGAATAGGTAGTGGATACCGGAGAGATTCAGACTTTTTGGTAAAAAAATTAGAAAAAACGACCTTTACTCTAGATGATAATAAAAACTTTTTATTATTATTATCTGAAGAATAAAGGTTATTTTTTCTTAACTTTATTTCCAATATTTTAATCACATATCTTGTTGATAGGTGGAAACAAGATCGATTAAGATGATTGCATTAATTCTGAGCTTGTTAAGAAAAAATTGGGAAGTTTAAATAACAATAAGGCTCCTGGGCCAGATAATATTTCCCCAAGGGTTTTGCTAATATTTTTTGTTTTGAATAGTGGGCAGATACCAGAGGACTGGAAGTTAGCTAATGTCACTCCTATTTTTAAGGGAGGTGATAAAATTGTCCCAGTAATTATAGGCCCATTAGTTTTACATCAGTTGTAGGAAAGGTATTGGAAAGCCTGATAAAAAATGCTTTGTAAAGTCATTTAACAAAGTTCAGAATTTTAATGGATAGTCAACAAGGTTTCATTAAGGGAAAATCTTGCCTTAAAAATATTTTGACATTCTTTGAAAATGCTTATGTAAATTAGGATAAGGGTTTAGATTTGGTGTATCTGGATTTTCAGAAAGCATTTGACAAGGTGCCACATAAAAGGCTTGTAAAAAAAACTGTCTTTGTAGGTGTTGGGGATAAGTTAGCAAATTGGATAGAAGAGCGGCTGGATGGAAGAAAGCAGAAGGTTGTTACAAATGGAGTTCAGTTAAACTGGATTAATGTTATAAGTGGGGTACCTCAGGTCTCAGACTTAAGACCTTTGCTTCTTTTTGATTTACATCAATGACATAGATGAAGGAATAGTCAATAAATTAATTAAATTTGCAGATGATATTAATGTCTTGGGTGTTGTTAGTTGTGAAGAGGATGCTGCTGATTTACAAAAGGATTCAGATCATTTAGTGATTTGGGTAAATAAATGGCAAATGATTTTTAATTATAATAAATACAAGACATTGCATGTGGATTATCATAATTTGATTATAAGTACAATTTGGATGGAAATAACATTAACAGTGTCATGAAAAAAAAAGGGATCTTGGTGTAATAGATGATCAGTCATCCTAGCAGTGTGTTGTTGCTAGTGGTAGGGCAAATAGGATTTCAAGTTGTATCTATAGAAATATTGAATACAAGTCTAGAGAGGTTATAATTTCATTGTATAAATCACTAATTAGGCCACATTTGGAGTATTGTGTTCAGTATTGGGCTCCTTACCTTAGAAAGGACATTGAATTGTTGGAAAGAGTTCAGAGAAGGGTTACTAGAATGGTGCCTGGGATGGAGGGGTTGTCATATGAGGAGAGGTTGAAATCTCTCAAATTGTTTTCTCTTGAAAAAGAAAAGTTAGAGGGGATCTGATTGAGTTGTTTAAGATAGTAAAGGAAATTGATAGTGTTGATGTATCATATTTTTTCATACTTAACAGCGAGAATAGTAATACTAGGGGACAGAAATATAAATTTTTGCAAGGTAGGAGTCATTTTCAGCTAAGACAGTTTTATCTTTCTAACAAAGTGGTTGGCCTGTGGATGTTGTGGAGGCAGTAAATTTAAGTGAGTTTAAAGGAAAGCTTGACAAGTATATGAATGATAAGGGCTGGCTTTAAGTTTTTTTATAATAGTTTTAGTTTAGTTTAGAGTATAGTAGACAGCTGAGATGGACCAATAGGTATAATGTTGTCCTAAAACATTATGTTAAATTAATTCT
>NW_013668451.1:83695-89397 GCF_000517525.1 Limulus polyphemus | reverse complement strand
CTTGTTGATAGGTGGAAACAAGATCAAATAAGATGATTGCATTAATTCTGAGCTTGTTAAGAAAAAATTGGGAAGTTTAAATAACAATAAGGCTCCTGGGCCAGATAATATTTCCCCAAGAGAAATATTATCAGAGTTCAGAGAAGGGTTACTAGAATGGCGTCTGGGATGGAGGGGTTGTCATATGAGGAGAGGTTGAAATCTCTCAAATTGTTTTCTCTTGAAAAAGAAGAGTTAGAGGGGATCTGATTGAGTTGTTTAAGATTGTAAAGGAAATGATAGTGTTGATGTATCATACTAAACAGTGAGAATAGTAATACTAGGGGACAGAAATATAAATTTTTGCAAGGTAGGAGTCATTTTCAGCTAAGACAGTTTTATCTTTCTAACAAAGTGGTTGGCCTGTGGATGTTGTGGAGGCAGTAAATTTAAGTGAGTTTAAGAGAAAGCTTGACAAGTATATGAATGATAAGGGCTGGCTTTAAGTTTTTTTTATAATAGTTTTAGTTTAGTTTAGAGTATGAGACAGCTGAGATGGACCAATAGGTATAATGTTGTCCCAAAACATTATGTTAAATTAATTCTTAGTTTTTCATGAGAAAGTTAATTATTTACTGATATCTTCTTTTAACTATCAAAAAAGGAATTCCAGAATAAGCTTTCTATGTTTATAAAAAAATAACAAGAGAAGAGAATCAAATATCAATTAAAAAATGAAACCCTTGAAACTGTATAAATAAATGGTGTTTATAGAAAAATGTAATAACATGAGCAAGAATGTATATCCTGGAGAGAAGTTCTAAAAATTTATTTTTAATACATTGATTGATTCAGACTTCAACTGATAAAAAAAAGGCGTAAATTAAGTGAATAAGGGAGAGAAATCATGGACTTAAATTTCTGAGTAAAACTTTGTCAACCATATCAAAATATTATTAACAAATGTATCAGATTATTTATTCCACCAATGAGAAAAGTTTGGTTGTTATCAAGATGGTGTATAAAGTTGAATTATTTATGCTTTAAACACTTTGAAGTATAAGAATATAAACAATGGCACAAACTATATAAACAGTGATATGAACTATCGAAATATGAAGACAGTTTGTTATCTTACCAATGAACAGTAGTGTAGACCTTACAATTACAGTGGTATGAGCTACACATGCACAGATATAAGTTGTTGAACTACAACACTTTGAAGTATAAGAATATAAACAATGGCACAAACTATATAAACAGTGATATGAACTATTAAAATATGAAGACAGTTTGAATCTTACCAACGAACAGTAGTGTAGACCTTACAATTACAGTGGTATGAGCTACACATGCACAGATATAAGTTGTTGAACTACAAATACAACTTACCTTAGACTTTTGTGGTTTAAACTTAAAGCGATACAGTTGATCGCCTCCGTGTGTTCTATGACCATGTTGAAGCCATACTACAGTCATAAAGAGAAAATATTACACAAAAGTAATCATACTCAGAAGCTTCTTTGTGACTTATACAAAAATAAATCAAAAACGTATCTTTAACTATTGATAATAATATGGTGGAACAAAATGAAATTGTAATAATAGAGAATTTGAGAACCAATATATAAGACTCTGAAAGAACTGAGGCTCCAGTTAAAATATGCCATCATAGTTATACAAACAATTTTTGTGCCATCCAAAACTTACAAGTTCTACTAGCACAGCTTATCAAAAATATCCCCTGGTGGTTCCAAATAGAATATCAATACATCAATGTTCCATAAATGCTTAAACCTTAATAATACTAGAACGTTAACATGGGGTCACTGTGACCCCATACAAGTTAAATCTATATATTAAACTATTCACGTTGGCCTTGTAGGAATGAGTAATTAATACTAACTCCCAACCAAGCCACTTACTTAGATCAAAACTAAAAATCAACCTGGTAATGAACATAACTAATTGATTATATTGTTCTTACTTATAAAGATTAGAATGCACTGTTTCATCAGTTAGGCACCCTCACGGTTAGTAATATTTTTAGTTGCCTTATTATGCAGTCTTAAAATTTGTTTTCTCAGAGTAAATTTTTTATTTTAAATAATAAAAAAATAATATTTTACTAATCAATATTTGTATTGCAGAAGAGTGTGTATTTAAAAACCGGGTTTTGGATCGGCTTTTTTTTTCATATTAAACTAACACAAAATATACCAATAACTTTAACATGTTAAAACAGTCCTCCTGACATTTATTTCAGGTTGGAAAGCCTTTCTGACCAATAGAGTCTCTTTGATTCTTAATATTCTTTCATCTGTTGCCTTGAATAGAAGGTCAAATTGTTCGAATTTAATATCACAGTAACATTGTATAGTATCCTGGGAAACATACGAGTTGTTATAGAAGGAAGAAGTATGAAAACAAATGATTGTAGAACATTGTATTTCTTCCACCACCTCACGTGTTTACCAGTTTGTGTTTGGCATCAAAAAAGTACCAATTATTATAAATAAATCCACAAAAAAACAAATGATTGTAGAACATTGTATTTCTTCCACCACCTCATGTGTTTACCAGTTTGTGTTTGGCATCAAAAAAGTACCAAGCACTATAAATAAAGTGCTCTTCTTCCCTATATTCTCACATAAATGAAATATTAACAGTTTTACAAAATTCACAGTATATTTAATACTTTCGGTGCTATCACTGTACGAGATACAGTAGTTGGTGAGAATGCTAGCTGTCATTGTGTAACATACGGGTTTATTTTTTTCCACCACTCTTTGAATTCATATTGACACTCTGACTAGTTACCACAGTGCCAATATGAATTCAAAGAGTGCTTGGAACAATAAACCTGTATGTTACGCCGTGATATCTTTCTCACTGACTACTGTATTTCATATGGTGATAGCACTGAAAGGGTTAAGAACACAAACTAGAAATCAAACTGAAAATAAAGAAGTCGTACAGATGTATGTACTTGTGAATCTACCTTGTTATTCATGATAGCACGAAGACACATGATGCACAAGTGAATGTCATCTTTAGCCTCACCCATGTTCAGCTTAGCTATATGTCTGGATGCCTTTCTAATATTTGGAGCATCCTTCTCCTGGATAGATCGAAGTGGCACAGGATATCCATTAGGAATCACTCCATTCTTGTGGTTGCCAGTGGGCGAATCTTGCAAACTTTTCTCTTGCCTATCAATTTGAGGTAAAAGGTTCAGACGCAACACTTGTTAGAAATAAAGCAAGGACAAATCACAATGGCTACAATACTTTTTCATAAAGCAATAATCTCAATTTTTCAAATGAACATTATCATGTTACATCACTATACTTACATCACTAAAATGTTTCACAAGAAACATCAAGAAAAACCCAACCAAACTTTAAATATCATGTGAGTAATATCTAAGTGTTGATTTAAATTATTGGTGATTTCAATTTCTTTCCTTCAGTACATATGGTTTTGTTTTAATAAAAAAAAAAGACAACTGATTTCAAACTAATTCATTCTAAGTAAAGCCTATTACTGAACAATTATGCAATTTTTATTTTTATGTTTCAACACCTTACGAATCTATAGTGATCTTACTGATGGAAATAGATGTTTATATCTACAACAGTGGTGCAAGGTTTAAAACTATGTGACTTATAACTTCTATTGCAATGAATGAAGTTTATTTTTGATCCAACATATCTTGTTGTTAAGCTGTTGTTATATCTGCAACAGTGATGCAAGGTTTAAAACTATGTGACTTATAACTTCTATTGCAATAAATGAAGTTTATTTTTGATCCAACATATCTTGTTGTTAAGCAGGAAGATACACAATGAACTATATGTACTGTGCCCATGGCACGTATCAAAACACAATTTTTAGCATTATAAGTGCTTACTGCTAAGCTACTTAGGGTAATTTAACAAATAAGACTTCACAAAATACTGTCCTAATGAAATCGAAGAACATAGTTTCTGACTACATCTTACCTAAGGATTTCAAGCCTAAATGCCAGGTAATCTATGAGAACATCCAATCCCTTGTTTCCTTCATTCAGAAACTCTCGAACCCACCTACACAGAAAAGCAGGTAAAATTCACTTATTTCTAGAAAACTGAAAAAAAAGCTACATAACAACATGATCATCCACCTTTTTAAACTTTCTGACCAATGTATAATCGATTAGCTTTATTGCATAGTTTGCTAAGCATTTATGGCGTGCTCCCAAGTTATAAAATATAAATGAAATATTACCCAGTATGGTTTTTGTGTGTGTGTTAAGTGTTGCGTACAGCTACTCGAGGGCTACTCTTGTAAGGCCAAATAGTGGGATTTCACCACGGCTCTTATAATGTATCCATACCCCTAGAGTGCAGGAAATATTTTGTGGGACCATGTTGACTTAAACCTTGTGTTCTTGCATTTATGTACTGTGTTATGATGTTTCGTGAAAAATTTGTATGTGATGGAGAAAAACGAATAACATTTTTGGATTCAGCATACAGGAATTACCATAGAACGTGTAAAAATTTCATGACAATAAAATCATCACAGGCCTGTGTAATATATCAATTGTATTATTATGACTAATTATACCAGTTGATTATATAAACTTAACTGATAAGCATCTGGCAATAACAAAAAGTAAATGCCCGAATTGCTGCCTACACATGCTTGTATGATTCAAGGATTGGAAATTTATAAAATTTACTTGATGTTCCAGCACTAAAACCTTTCTCACTACATCACTGGTCAAGACGTACAAGTAGCTTTTTTATACATTTTTAAAAATAAGAGTTAAGACATATAGGTTGAGTAATAGAACCTACCAACATACTTATAATAATAGAACTTACTGTCATACTTATAATGTTAGAACCTACCATCATACTTATAATAATAGAACCTTCCATGATACTTATAATGATATAACTTACCATCATACTTATAATAATAGAACCTACTGTCATACTTATAATATTATAATCTACTGTCATACTTATAATATTATAATCTACTGTCATACTTATAATATTAGAACCTTCTGTCATACTTATCATAATAGATCCTATTGTCATATTTATAATAATAGAACCTACCATGATACTTATAATATTAGAACCTACTGTCATACTTATAATATTAGAACCTATTGTCATACTTATAATAATAGAACTTAGTCATACTTATAATAATAGAACTTAGTCATACTTATAATATTAGAACCTACCGTGATACTTATAATATTAGAACCTATTGTCATACTTATAATAATAGAACCTACCATCATACTTATATTAATAGAACCTATTGTCATACTTATAATAATAGAACCTACCATGATACTTATAATAATAGAACCTACCATGATACTTATAATAATAGAACCTACCATCATACTTATAATAATAGAACCTATTGTCATACTTCTAATAATAAAAACCTATTGTCATATTTATAATAATAAAACCTATTGTCATATTTATAATAATAGGTAAAAATCTCAATAAGTCAAAAACAAAACTATCCATACCACTTGTAAAGGAATTTTACATTATAGCACATATAATAAGTTTCAAGAAAGAAATCTAAAGTTCAGTTTGTTTAATAATGGCTGGAGACGGCTTAAATGGATAATGAAGAAAAACTTTAATATAAGTTTAACATGACAGCAAATGTACAACGTCTCGACACGTTTATTAATAAAC
>NW_013668451.1:79320-82877 GCF_000517525.1 Limulus polyphemus | reverse complement strand
AGCTGAGATTAACTTCTTTAATAATAGCCATATGTTCAGTATTCAGTTTCTCAAGTTATATGTTTCATTGCACATGATAAAAACAAGTATGAACAGTAAAACAAATATGTTACATATATATATATATATATATATATATAGGTTATTATATTTTGTTTGGGACAGTTTTAATATTTTAACTTGTGGACCATAGTAGATTTTTTTCTATCTTCCCTCATGTTTCAAAGTTAGATAGTGAAACACAAAATCAGTTATATTCACTATTATTTTCTGTCAAGTTTATACACTTCCTTCATCTTCATTTTAATCTTTGGTAAAATCATTACTGTATCTTTACGTACAACACATCACGTGACATATATATATAATTAGAAAATGAAACATTTAGTGTTTTGTATTTTCCTGTATTCATGCACTTTGAATAGTAATACATTTACATAAATAGTCCAACTTACTCTATATAATTAATCCTTAAAGAAATCTCAAGATCCCAAAGAACTTGCGTTTAATCAAACTTACTCTATATAATTAATCCTTAAAGAAATCTCAAGATCCCAAAGAACTTGCATTTAATCAAACTTACGCTACATGATTAGTCCTTAAAGAAATCTCAAGATCCCAAAGAACTTGCGTTTAATCAAACTTATTCTATATAATTAATCCTTAAAGAAATCTCAAGATCCCAAAGAACTTGCATTTAATCAAACTTACGCTACATGATTAGTCCTTAAAGAAATCTCAAGATCCCAAAGAACTTGCGTTTAATCAAACTTACCCTATGTGATTAGTCCTTAAAGAAATCTCAAGATCCCAAAGAACTTGCGTTTAATCAAACTTACCCTATGTGATTAGTCCTTAAAGAAATCTCAAGATCCCAAAGAACTTGCGTTTAATCAAACTTACCCTATGTGATTAGTCCTTAAAGAAATCTCAAGATCCCAAAGAACTTGCATTTAATCAAACTTACGCTATATGATTAGTCCTTAAAGAAATCTCAAGATCCCAAAGAAGTTGCGTTTAATCAAACTTACCCTATGTGATTAGTCCTTAAAGAAATCTCAAGATCCCAAAGAAGTTGCGTTTAATCAAACTTACGCTACATGATTAGTCCTTAAAGAAATCTCAAGATCCCAAAGAACTTGCGTTTAGTCAAACTTACCCTATGTGATTAGTCCTTAAAGAAATCTCAAGATCCCGAAGAACTTGTGTTGAAGAGGCGTCCCCAAGAAACTTTCTTTTCTAAAAACATAAAATTTAGTGAGTTGAAAAAGAAAGCTACAAACATGGGCACCCACAGGAAGGGGCAAGAGGAGGCATTTGCTGCCCTTAAATTTCACAAAAAAATTGCATGTATTATTATGTAAAATTAACATAATAGTTAAGCTAAATATTTTTAGTAATTTTTATTAAAATTGTAAATTTGTGTTTGAGTTTAAGCACACATAATATATATTCTCTTAGTCTCTTGACTTAGACTGTAAAAGCTGACCCCCCCCCCCATACGTTCTGCCTCCCCTTGAAAATATTTCCGTGGGTGCCCATGGCAACAAATTATTGTTTTTATAATGATTCACCTAAAATGACTAATAAAACAACATTGTCGTAAATATTTTTGGTAACTTTAAAGTGAGAGTCTTTATGTAAAACTATGTGATTTCAATCACCTCATAAGTTGAAGATCTGAAAAACATGTAAATGCTTGCAAAAGTTAATACTAACACATTTTATCAGAACTAGTACAAAATAACTTTCTTTCCCGTTTTAGGACCAGTTCTTCTACATTTGTCTTTTATTGTGTTTCAACAATCAATAATATGTAAGTGATTATTGGATAGTGTAGCACAGTGATTTATAATATTGAGTACCATGAACATAACTTTGTTTTAAAAGTGAGAGTTGGTATAGTTGAAACGAGAGAATTATTCTATACAACATATGAAAAATTCACAGCTATTGTTAAAATATAAGGGGGACTTACCCCCATCCTCACTACAAGTTATGCCAAAGTTTACCATACTATGTTTTTGTAGTGAAAAATATTAAGATACATCCACAAAAACCAAAATAAGTAAACTTACTTTTAGAAAAATTCATACATTCAAATAGAAAAACAATATAATTCTATGTATAAAAGCTTTACCTAAATGATGTTGAAAAAGTTTGAATGGTTACATTCTGCAAGTGTTACCATTAACAAAAAAATTCCAGAAATGTATTCTTATTAATTGCCCTCCTTCACTATGCTCTGTGTATATGCTATAACTTGCTTATGTTTTATTCACTTTGAGTTTTCTGTTAAAGATAAGCATAACCGAGCTTAAATTGGCTAGGGATTCCAGATATAGCAGTTACACCCACGGAGATGATTACTTGAATAGATAAAGAAATCCATTAAACCATGCAACCTTGACAACTTTTCCTGCTTTCTTCTCTGAAAGAACCTTTAACAACCACCCTGCATTTTGCTCTCTCTATGACCACATATGATACTCTCACAAGAGACTACACTGTTTTCCAGAATTCGTGGAGACACTACATACTTCTATCAAGGTTTTATGGCTCAAGGAATTATTGAATGCAGAACCAGCGGCACCTATGGTTACAGTACAGCCGATCAAAACAATTGTAACCTGCTGAATAAAGCAACAGTCATTTAAAGAAAGTTGGGAACAATTACACTACCATAAACCATCACACAAGTTTATGGAATACGAGTATGATTCAGACACATTTTACATTTGTAGTTACAGTTAAAAACATAAAACTGAAAGTAAATTGTATTTCCCCTAAACAATGAAATCAATAATTAAAAAGCTAATGATATTCATCGTTATTTTTCCACACAAAGTTTGTAAACTTTACACATTCTTCATGTCTTGCAATGCTGCAATTTATAAATTTCAAGTATACACCGTCTACAATTCCTAATTTTAAAACTGCAACTCTTATCTGATGGGTGATGTTAACAAACTATTCAATCATCGAGCATATACACAACACTTGTTTTCCTCTTACACCAACAACAATAAAAGTTACAAAAATAAAAGAATGCTCAAAAAAGGGGGCTATCAACCTATCACATTCAACTATAATCTGTGTGACGGAGACCAAAAATTTAAAAAAAAAAAGATTATGTTTATATTTATTTATTAAGTGAGGTTGTATTCAAAAGGATTTAAGTCACTAGCTCCATGGTGTAGAGTAACTTGGAACAAAATACAACAAAACACTGAGCATTTTTTACCCGATGCTCTATCATTTATTTTAAGCTCTTAGATGGTACTTTGGAAAATGTACAGTTTGATGTACTAGCTGATATTAATTTAATATTCTACATCATTAGATGTATAATGGAAATACTGATTTCGGTTGATGTACTCAATAAATAATAGAATAGACTAATATTACATTTTCTTTTCAATAACTATCTTTCACTCACAAGAAGAATATTAATTCATAACTTTTTGTTTTGGGTATGTGGGAAGAGGATTAAGAAGGTTATTCACCACAATGATTTTTTAATTCAGTATTAATTCATAACTTTTTGTTTTGGGTAT
>NW_013668451.1:71656-78647 GCF_000517525.1 Limulus polyphemus | reverse complement strand
ATTTCAATTAAAGATCAAACTAGTTTCCCAGCTGTATTAAAAAATCATACATTATATATAGCTTTGTGTGAATATCGAAAACAAATGAACAACCCAAAATGTAAAAATCAAGTTGCTTCCACATTTTACCATAATCTAATTTGAAATGACTGAAACAAAAAACTTTATAATGTCATGAGAACTTTACAACGATAACACCATTCTGGTAATGCTAACAATAATATGATCATATTATTGTATACTCTGATAATGCTAACAATAATATGATCATAGTGTTACGACAGCAGAAGTCACGTGATTCTGGTAACACATGATGATTTTCTAGAAGGATCGGGGAACATCACGAATAATCCAATATTTGCTAGACGCCCTCTATTCCTGTATATAAGCGCGCCAGATAAAGCGAGACAATTAATCGGAATTGGAATCTCAGATAGAGAGATTGAAGATATAGACACGGATAGTTGAGTCAAGCGGGCGGTAGGCACCGTAAGTAAAGCGCGTGAATCGTTGTGAATGATAGCGTGTGTTTAAGTTAAAGTGACTGTGGAAATTAAGTGTACTACAAAGTTTGTAACGAGAAAGAATAAACTAGTCCAAGAAAGGACTTGTATCGCTGAAGTTTCTCGGAAAGAATTTCTATGGAAAATTAACAAACGAACAGAGACGTAAAAATGTTATTGTATACTCTGATAATGCTAACAATAATATGATCATATTATTGTATACCCTGATAATGCTAACAATAATATGATCATATTATTGTATACTCTGATATGGCTAACAATAATATGATCATATTATTGTATACTCTGATAATGCTAACAATAATATGATCAAATTATTGTATACTCTGATAATGCTATCAATAATATATTATTGTATATCCACAACTGACAGACACCTTTTCATTATAAACACCAATACGTTATTAATTATATTTACTATATTTATTATTAATGTTTTTCTCACTTTGTAGATTAAGTTTGTATTGTTTTTCTCTCACAAGGTGCAATGCATATTTTTTTTAAGAGAATAAATTACATTTGTGATGGGAGTACCGCCACATAATTAATGTGTCGACATTAATCATAACATATAAAATTCGGGTCATTGATTATTGCATAGATAAATATCATATACCGGAAAATAGTGGGAGTTTGAAAGTTTTTAACTTGTACTATCACTGAAACAGACGCTTGCGTCTATGGCGTTAATAATCGCACTGAAATATCACGACAAAGTCTGCCATGCTGGCCACTGCTTCGTCTGTAACAGACGATAAGTCAACAGCTGACACAACAGGAAACTAATAAATACTTCTAATTTTGGCTCAGTCCTACCCACGCGCACCTCTGCAAACGAGTTAAAACAAAAAGGATTAAGCATTTTTAAGGAGTTCCTAAAGCCAGATGGAAGGATTTTGTAAAACGTCAACGCGCCACGTGCTACACTCGCGCGATATATCACGTTGCATTGTGACACAACACCCCGCCCTTGTCTCGTATCACTGACCGCTATTTTTACTGCCTTACGAAGTTCACTTAATAAGAGCGTTAAATATAGAAGATCGTGAATTCTCTTGGTTGATTTTCATTTAAGATTAAATCCCCGTTTATTCAACTTCCATTAATGTACACGACTTATTGACCAATGTATTTAGCGCACGTACTCAACGAAACCGTCATTTTTCGAATTAAATTTTACCTTAAAAAAGGTATTCAAGAAGATGCTACACGTGCATACTTGCTTTAATACATATCATTTTAAATGTTTTCACGTATTGAAGTAGAGCAGTTCAGTCGTTCCACGAGCTCCTTCAACATGCTGTCGCGAATCTGATGCAATGACTATTTCATTACTTGGACGTGCCTTTTCTGTGATTTACACACACACACACAGAATACAACAATCATGGATCCGCCGCTTTATTTAACGAGTAAATAATACATACATTACATGTCATTTACCATGTATAATTACCCTGGTAACTTAAAACCAAGAAAGACGACCTATTTTCTTTGAAAAGTATCTCTATCTCTGAAGCCTGGTGGGCCGGGCGTGACCTGGAGTTAGAGTGCCCGGTCTGCGAATTTGAGGGATCACGGTCCATCATTTTTCATCTAATTATTGTTCAAAGTGTTTGAAGTTAAGCACAAACGCTACACAATGAGTTATCTGTGCTCTGCCCACCACGGGTATCGAAACCCGGTTCCTAGCATTGTACTGTTCAAGACAAGAAAACGTTAATGAAAACCTTAACAACTTTTCATTTGGAGTCGGGCGTGGCCAGGTCCTTAGTGCGTCCGGACAGTGAATACGAGACTTACGGTTGCCATAAAAAAAAACGCGCTCCGCACTTTTGGGCCGTGGGTGCCCTATAAGATTGATGGTCAAATCGCAGTATTCGATGATCAGGTAGGAGTAACTCATGAGTTGGCGATGGGTATTGTTGACTAACTCTAGTTGGCCCGACATGGCCAGGTGGTTAGGGCGCTTGATTCGCGATCTGAGGGTCGCGGGTTCGAATCCTCGTCTCGCTAAACATGCTCGCCATTTTAGCCGTATCAGCGTTATCACGTGACGATCAATCCCACTATTCGTTGGTAAAAAAAAAAGTAGCCCAAGAGTTGGCGGTGGGTGGTGATGACTAGCTGCCTTCCATTTAGTCTTTCACTGCTAAATTAGGGACGGCTAGCGCAGATAGCCCTCGTGTAGCTTTGCGCGAAATTCAAAACAAACCAAACCCACTAGTCTATTCGTTCAAAATTATGGAATGCCATACCCAGACGGCGCTCGTATCGCTTTACGCGAAAATTTAAACCAAATTTTTTCCCCTAACGTTTTTAGATCTATCTATAAAACCAATTTGTTAATTGTTACCCATTCCACAAACATGACAACATACTTCCCCATAGGGGGTGTTTTTCGAAAAGAAGGAATATTCGAAGGTCTACTTGGGTAACAATTAACATCAAGTATATTCAAACAATGTTTCGCTGAAATCTACATTCAATGTTCCTCCCACTACCAAAACACTATAACTATTTCGCACCTTTTATAAAAATAATAATAAATAAATAAAATATTTCACCTACCCGAGAACTTCTGGAGGCGTTAGGATCCAGGTAAGTCTTCAGCCTTCGAAGATAGAAGGAAGGTGACTCCTTGGCCATTACTTTCTCCTGTGTGATACAGCACGTAATTAATAGTTTGTTGTTCGAACAATCGGACATACAGCACGTAATCAATAGTTTGTTGTTAGAACAATCGGACATACAGCACGTAATTAATAGTTTGTTGTTAGAACAATCGGATATACAGAACGTAATTATTAGTCTCTTGTTTGAACAATCGGACATACAGCACGTAATCAATATTCTGTTGTTAGAACAATCGGACATACAGCACGTAATTAATATTAATTACGTGCTGTATGTCCGATTGTTCTAACAACAGAATATTGATTACGTGCTGTATATCCGATTGTTCTAACAACAGACTATTAATTACGTGATGTATATCCGATTGTTCCAACAACAGAGTATTAATTACGTGCTGTATGTCCGATTGTTCTAACAACAGAATATTGATTACGTGCTGTATATCCGATTGTTCTAACAAGAGACTAGTCTCTTGTTAGAACAATCGGATATACAGCACGTAATCAATATTCTGTTGTTAGAACAATCGGACATACAGCACGTAATCAATATTCTGTTGTTAGAACAATCGGACATACAGCACGTAATTATTAGTCTCTTGTTTGAACAATCGGACATACAGCACGTAATTATTAGTCTCTAGTTAGAACAATCGGACATACAGCACGTAATTAATAGTCTCTTGCTGTTTTTTTAAGAAATGAAAACTGGCAATTCTGGCACTGACATTTTTTTTTAAATTCTTATGGGGACACAAAAACTGACCAATCAAACTGTGTCTTGGACAAAACTCCTAAAACACATTTTTTATATTAAAACAATTTATACCAAGTGTACAATGGGCATGAGATGTGTGTGTGTGCGTGCGTTTTCTGATAGCAAAGCCACATCGGACTATTTGCTGTGTCCACCGAGAGGCATCGAGCTCCTGATTTTTGCGTTGTAAATCCGAAGACTTACAGCTGTCCCACCAGGGGACAAGGCACGAGATGTGATAAAGGAAACACAACTGGTCACAGCTAAATGCACCTTACAAGTAAGAATAACATATCATCCGTTAAGTCTACAGATTTACAACACTAAAATCAGGGGTTCGGTTCCCCTCGGTGGACACAGCAGATAGCCCTATGTGGCTATGCTATAAAATATTTAAAAAAAGAGTAACATGTGATTAACAATTTAAAATGTCAGAAAATCATAAAATACCTGGTCACAAATCAAGTCCCATTTCTTTTCATCATCGTATTGCTTGAGAAGTTTGGCCTTATCTGGAGGAAGATCCATGGACGCCTAAACGTACAAGAATACAAGAAAATACTGTAATTAGTCTCAGTACGGAACATACGAATACTGTGACACGTGACATGCCTTCGGAATTCAGAGTCGTGGTCAAAATCAAGTTTATTTACAAAGTTCGGGAATGGAAACGAATCTTATTTACATTTAAACGGTGAGTGCTAAGAAGTAAAACTAACAGTTTTCGTTATCTTGAACTAATCTTTCCCTGAGAGTGAATTGACCTCCAGTGGAAACTATTTCTCTTAAAGACAACACAATAAAAATAACAAACTCTCATTAAAGTAATGGTTTCTGTTGTTTTTCTGTAACAAAAGCAAAAATACTGTACATAACTAACAACTTTTCTGTCAGTTATTCAATTAATCTGTTCTTTAATAAAAACGAATAACCTGACTGAGCAAGGATACTTTCTCTAGTAAAGATTCCATCTTCTATCGCCCCGTATGGCCAGGTGGTTAGGGCATTCGACTCGCAGTCTGCGGGTCGCAGGTTCGAATCCCCGTCCCACCAAACATGCTCGCCCTTTCAGCCGTGGGGGCGTTATAATGTGACGGTCAACTATTCGTTGGTAAAATAGTAGCCCAAGAGTTTGCGGTGGGTGGCGATGACTAGCTGCCTTCTCTCTAGTATTACACTACAAAATTAGGGACGGCTAGCGCAGATAGCCCTCGTGTAGCTTTGCGCGAAATTCAAAAACAAACTATCTTCTATAGATATACATTTAGGTCAATGACCTGGCTTCATTTTGTACTTATTTTGTTGTTAATTTAGCTGATGATTCCCAGGATAGAAGGATGTTTCTTCTAATCACTTTGTTCGCTTTATAAAGGTAAATCAGAACCTATACCCGTATTCATCATATCTTCTATAAACTATTATTTTACAATGTCTGTGTGTGTCCGCTTATAACTGACGAACCGTTGAACCAATTATCACCAGTCCTAGCGTGTACGTCTGGTCTCCCGAAGAGTTGTATAGAGGAGGACACACCTATATCATCCCCAGGAGACCTCAATACGCTCTACACTTTCATTAGTGATGGTCAATGCCGATATCCAGTTAAAAGTAGTCACACAGGCGGCAAGTTTTGTTAATTAGTTGCCCCCCCCCCCGGTCAGCTGTTCTAAATTAGAGACGAGTACGTCTCAACTCCAGGAGTCATTTAGACTGAAAATACTCAATACTAGACGTCCGTGAAACTAATGTGACGTGCCATGAACACTACGAGGCGCTTAGTCAGTAGGTTACAAACACACACACACACCCAACGGTCATATCGTGACTGTTTAAGGTTCTGAAGTCAACAGTGATATCACAGTTTACAATTGACAAACGTAGTAGTGGTTTAATAAAATTAATGAATTTCCGATAACAATAATTACATAATTTTCTAAGTATATATCTCTTGTATTAAACAAACACTTGCACGTGCATGTCCTCAAAGCTCGAGGAAGCAGGGCAGTTAAACACTCGTCATCTTGTCATAAAGAGCAGTTTCACAACACGTTCTTGTTGCTACTTTCTCGACTGAGAAGGCACTTCTATAACTTTTTTTGGGGGAGGGGGCGGTGTAATGAAGCTCTTGCAGACTTGGCAGAAAGCAACAAAACCTGACAGAATCTTCATATACTTATATTAAACAATAACAGAAAAAAACTAACTTAACATAGGGTTCTGATTTACACACCCGGCTCATGTGATTTTCGCCATATTTTCAATCAGATCTGGGCCTGATTTAGGCCTGGGAATCTTTATTATCGCCATTATTATTTCTGAAGAAATTTTTTGTGTCTTCTTTTCTGAAATATTAAGCCTTTGTCTTTCAACATGGAATATAAATAATGACATTTTTCAAGAAATAAATTTCAAAAGACAGGATGTGACGTCTTTTTTATTTATTTTTTGTTTTACAGTTTAAGGTGGAAAATGGGGTTTCGTGCGTAAATCAGGGCCTAATTTATCGTCAGTACAGAACAGGGCGAAACGATATTTGCATCAAAGATATACGGTTGCCACAAAAGTTGCCACGTATTTACCTCCCAACTGGTTAATCACCAGCAGATGACGGTTACAGAGAATTTCTTGTTAGCAGACATACTGCTGCCGCTGTTGATAAACTGTAATGACACATGTATTTTAGTAGACAGTTAAAAAAGACTTTAGCAGATATACTCCTAGTAAACATACATCTAAATTCATCCCCCATTTTCGTTCCTTTATTAACCCTCCTTCAACCCCCTTTGAAAGTCGGAGAGATTCTTGCTCTTTTCCATTGTTCCGTATTCTAACCATTTATAATGTTCAAGAAATCACCTGACATATCACGAGCCTATTTTGAATATTCAAATAAAAAGTGCTCTACAAGTTTGAGTAAAAGGGTGTTTTAATAAAGTGGCCAGCCAGTGTATCTTGTTACAGTCGACACAAGTTTGAGTAAAAGGGTGTCTTAATAAAGTGGCCAGCCAGTGTATCTTGTTACAGTCGACACAAGTTTGAGTAAAAGGGTGTCTTAATAAAGTGGCCAGCCA
>NW_013668451.1:58729-70708 GCF_000517525.1 Limulus polyphemus | reverse complement strand
AGTAAAAGGGTGTCTTAAAAAAGTGGCCAGCCAGTGTATCTTGTTACAGTCGACACAAGTTTTAGTAAAAGATTGTTTTAATAAAGTGGCCAGCCAGTGTATCTTGTTACAGTCGACACAAGTTTTAGTAAAAGGTTGTTTTAATAAAGTGGCCAGTCAGTGTATCTTGTTACAGTCGACACAAGCTTGAGTAAAAGGGTGTTTTAATAAAGTGGCCAGTCAGTGTATCTTGTTACAGTCGACACAAGTTTTAGTAAAAGGTTGTTTTTAATAAAGTGGCCAGTCAGTGTATCTTGTTACAGTCGACACAAGCTTGAGTAAAAGGGCGTTTTAATAAAGTGGCCAGTCAGTGTATCTTGTTACAGTCGACACAAGTTTGAGTAAAAGGGTGTTTTAATAAAGTGGCCAGCCAGTGTATCTTTTTACAGTCGACACAAGTTTGAGTATGAACGTTTAAAAATCAAGTGTTTTCCTGAACATTTTCAATAAATTTAACTTCAATAAAATCAGTAGAGACGTGTATAAATGACATCTTCAGCTTGACAGATGGAAGTGTGTTTATTTACTTGTTTTTTATTTTTTGGAATTATTTGTAGAAATACTTTTTGTTCAGTACTTCTTGTAGTACAACGGTAGTATATGCATTCCTGCTGTCCCCCCACAACGGTAATAAATGCATTCCTGCTATCCCTCACAACGGTAGTAAATGTATTCCTGCTGTCCCCCCCCCATAACGGTAGTAAATGCATTCCTGCTGTCCCCCACAACAGTAGTAAACGCATTCCTGCTGTCCCCCACAACAGTAGTAAATGTATTCCTGCTGCCCCCACAACAGTAGTAAACGCATTCCTGCTGTCCCCCACAACAGTACTAAATGTATTCCTGCTGCCTCCACAACGGCAGTCAATGCATTCCTGCTGCCCCCCCCCCAGTAGCACAGCGGTATGTCTGCGGACTTATAACGCTAGAAATCGGGTTTCGATACCCGTGGTGGGCAGACCACAGAAAGCCCATAGTGTAGTTTTGTTGTTAATTACAAACAAACAAAACATTCCTGCTTTATTTGTTAAAATACGTCGTGACTCAGTCGTGTCATGATCATCCTAAGTATATTGTTGCAATAATAAACCTTCTTGAAATCAGCACTGTGTGGATTCAAATTGACTGAAAAAACATACACATCAAAACCCAAACCACATGCAGGTTTATTACACTTAGCACTAATCTCATGTATGCCACTCTGGTAAACGTATGCATGCAGTCGCCCGGTAAAAAAGAACAAGGTGCCAAAATAAATTCATGGAAATTTGGTTTAAATGAAAATGTTTGACTGTTTCAGATCTTTTGCGTAAAGCTACACAAAAGGCTATCTGCGGGTAAAGTCCCTAGTTTTGAACGGATAAACTACAAGAAAGGCAGCTAGCCAACAGTATCCACCGCCAACTCCTGGATTGTTCTCATCTGACGGAATGGTGTGATGTGAAAGTTACTTCTATAGCGCATCCACACCCCAAAGTGAGAATGCATTTTTGAGACACGGGCCGCGAACCATAAACCCTCAGATTCATAGTTCAAGCAAGCTAACCACTTGACCACGTCCGGCACAATGAAAATGTATTGTTTGTTTTTGTTTTATATTTGAAGTTAAGCACAAAGCTACACAATGGGCTCTCTGTGCTCTGCCCACCACGGGTATCGAAACCCGGTTTCTAGCGTTGTAAGTCCGCAGACATACCGCTGTGCCACTGGGGGGGTGGGGGGTGGGGTGGAAAATGTGACAGAGACAGATATATGTTTATATAAGGAAAGAGACAGATGAATGAAATGATAAACTCACAGATAGCTGAGTAAGTATGTAAATAGATATATGAATATTGTTAATATATATTGTAGGAACCGGGCAAGGTCTGATGATTTCCGTTTCCGGAACGTGAAAATTACATTAACGGAAGAGTCTAATTTTGAAACGGCGTGAAAAAAGTCACAATAACGTTAAGGAAATGAGGTAACTTAAAGTCTGACGTTTAGAAAAAAATTTTTCCTGAAAAAAATCGCAGATTGCGAGTCGAGTGCCCTAACCATCAGAACATGTCAGGCCCAAGTTTAACGGATTTAGGAAAGGAGCTAATGACTACTTTTTCAAATTCCACGCAAGTAGAAGAAGATTTGTTTGTTTGTAATTAAGCACAAAGCTACACAATGGGCTATCTGTGCTCTGCCCACCACGGGTATCGAAACCCGGATTCTAGCGTTGTAAGTCAGCAGACAATCCTAACATATGTAGAGTGTCACCAGAATGTTTGAGTTGCTGCTAGGTAGTATGACGAATGGTTTCCAGATGAAAAAAGTATACCTTACATCAGATTCTTGGGAATGTGTGACAGATGCTGTATACTACAGCTACCAATATTTTCAACGAAGCCGCCATATTGACATCTGTCACACATTACCTGCGGTATCACTCATCATTTTGGGGTTAGTCAAGCATCCATTGTTGTTACGGTGCTCATTAGGTTTCATCTATTTACATATTCACATCCATGAAGAGAGATGCATAAAGAGAATTACAAAAGGCGTTATGATACGTGCAGCGAGTTTCTGATAATACAGGAGGATCCAGGATTCCTCACCAATGTTATCTGGATAGATGCAGCCAATTCTAGTAATGATGGAGTTGTTAACAACCATAATGCTCACTAGTGGATAGACACCAATCCATACTGACTTAGACGAAGTACTCACCAGCTGAAGTGGAGTATGAATGTGTGGTGTGGGAGTAGAAAAATCAGCTATACTTGGACCTGTGTTTTATACCCATGTGCTTAATGGAGACTCCGTACCTGCATTATTGCAAACAACAGGATTGGAGTTTCTGGTTAACCTACCCCTTGTCATGTTGATACCATGTGGTTCCAATATGACTGGCCACCATCACAACAGTATTGGAGTTTCTGGATAACCTACTCCTTGCCATGTGGTTCCAATATGACTGGGCACAATCACAACAGTACTGGAGTTTCTTGATAATATACTCCTTGCCATGATGACTGTTGTGTGGTTCCGACATGATGATGTATCACCATATTTAGATGTAGTTATTAGTAGCTGACTGGATAACATCTTTCCAGGGCATTGGATTGACCTTGGAGGCCTTGTGAGATGTCTTCACGGCCCACTGATCTCTCCCTCATTAGATTTTTTTTTCTAGGGGTTACTAAAAACAATGTGCAACTGCGCCCCATAATGTTGTTGTCTTGCAACAACTGCTGCACTTGTCAGTGAGCTACTAGAACATCAGTCATATCAGACTCATCCTGGAGTATTCTGTTCCCGATTGAACTGTTTGCCATCATTTCGTACCTCATCTGTATTCATGTCTATAAATGTTGTTGTTTTACCTCATCTGTATTCATGTCTATAAATATTGTTGTTGTGTTGGTACTTTTTGATTTCAAACGTTTAACTCGTAATTGTAAATACCTTCGCAATAGATATTTTTTGGAGTATTGTGCACGCTAATAAAATTTCGAAGGACATGACCTTGAATTTGACCACGAATGACCTTATTGATATCGTCTCAGGGAAGACCCACAACACTTTATTCCATACATCTCTCCATTTTTAAATTATTTACCTATCAATGGACGTATATAACTCCCAGTATAATTTATAATAAATAGAAAATAATTTCGGAAAATGAATAAAACAAAAGCTACTCCAGAGCGGAATTAATAGATGAAACGTCATTTCCTCTAATTTAAAATTTTCGAACATATCCTTACATTTTGTACGTTTCGTTGTTTTTGTATTACTGCTAAGTGCTGTTATTCTGCAGAAATTAAGATGAAAGACAGCAATGATCCCATCAACAAGTTCCGTTCCACGAAACCGGATATTGTTAATGATCCCATCAATAAGTTCCGTTCTACGAAACCGGATATTGTTAATGATCCCATCAATAAGTTCCGTTCTACGAAACCGGATATTGTTAGTTGCAAGATTATTTAATGTTCACTTCACCAATGCTTCAGGGGGAAAAAAATTAAGGCTGTTTTTTGTTTCATACATTGTCGATTCCTCCAACGTAGACCCATAGTCTTGTGGATTTCCATCCTCATCAACCCCCCAGTGTGTCAGTGGTAAGTTTGCGGACATATAACGTTAAAATCCGGGGCTCGATTCTCGGGTGGACAGAGCGCATCCACTCTCATCAGTGGGCTAGGTTGAATAGCTATTGTGTAGCTCTGTATTTTACAAATATACGAACAACAACATCCACTCTCAACAGTGGGCTAGGTTGAATAGCCTATTGTGTAGCTCTGTATTTTACAAATATACGAACAACAACACAACCTCATCAGTGGGCTAGGTTGAATAGCCTATTGTGTAGCTCTGTATTTTATAATTATACGAACAACAACACAACCTCATCAGTAGGCTAGGTTGAATAGCCTATTGTGTAGCTCTGTATTTTATAATTATACGAACAACAACACAACCTCATCAGTAGGCTAGGTTAAAGCAAACCATAGTAACGTCCAGTTAGACTTAGAGGAATTAACCTAAAATGATTATATTACAGTCATTACAACGCCACACTAAAAAAGATACCGGCTTTTCCAAAAAATCAAAAATTTAAGATACACTGTTATAGCTAAACTACTGATCCAAAAGTTAATGATCTTTGTGATATCATGCGGCTTCCTGTACCAAAACTCGTTGGTTCTTTGTCTTTCAGTGTAAATTTTTTATCCACTGTTTACATATTAATCTAGAAACAGCAAAAATTTAAAAAACTATCGACTCTCCCTTTCCTAATACGACTGTTATTAAACCCCCGGACAATGCTAAAATCCAGGATTCGATTCCCCGCGTTGGACGGAGCTCAGATGGTCCATTGTGTGACATTCAGTTAAACAAAACAGACACAAACAGAAAACGTAATTATTTGATGATCTTGTCAATTAACAATGTTATTTAATACTCGCCCCCCAGTGGCGCAGCGGTATGTCTGCGGACTTACAACGCTATAATCCGGGTTTCGATACCCGTGGTGGGCAGAGCACAGATAGCCCATTGTGTAGCTTTGTGCTTAATTGCAAACAAACAATTTAATACTCGTCGATTTTAAGACATATTTCTGTATCTAACGGTAATAAACAACAAATGTCAGTGTATAAAGTATACAAATCTAATTATTTGAAGGGTAGTCTACCCTTTCTAAGTGTTGCTTGAACAAGTAGTGTCTTCGTAATGCTCTGGTTTGAGGCTACAAATATCATCACTGATTGTCGCATTACTGAAATGATTATGTAATAACGTCCGATGAGACTATACTAAGAAACTTAGAGAAATTAGATGTTATCTAGAAGTTAGGTTAACCTTAAATGTTTCTGTTTTTTGTAGGCAACATTGGGGCCATACGTCAAATCAGGGTTATCCAACTTTGTCCTATAGGGACGAGTAACATTTGACGTGTTTTACTTTACAACGATCGGCAACACTCAATATGGACTGTATTGTTTGAAATAGTAAGTGTTCATAACGTGGTGAGCACACGGTAGATAGCCCACTTTGTAAAGCTTTGCGCTTAAACACAAACAAATAGTTGGTTAATACGTAAATTCAAGGGTTATAGATTTAATATAAAGTATCTATAAAACAGGGGGCGGTAGTGTATATTTGCGATTTTCAAATAATACAGTGATGAGGATAAACTTTTTTCTTTGAAGTACCGCGACAGACAGTTCTTGTAACTTGAAAACAAATCCTGCATCGGAATTGGTCGCTGAAACAAGTGGAGAAATCCTGCACGTACAGTTACAAGGTTTGGTCTCAATATCTCCCAAAAATTAGCAAAAATGAAAAACTCATAATGATTGTTTGTTTTATTACTAATCACAAACGAGTATCGAAACCTACATTTTATCGTTATAAGTCCTCAGACTTACCCATGAGCCACCAAGGGGTAGCACACAGCTGCAGGCGATTTAAAGAAAAATAAAATTAGGCTTAGAAAAAATTTAGACGGCTTTCTTCTTCAGGTATAATTACAAGTATTCGTGCAGCCACCAGATGACGCCGTCTTCTATAAAATCCTGTTTTTAACTAATTTATAGACACAATTCAAGCTCCAATAGAGCGTATAACACTTGTTAACAAGTTAAGTGATCGGCACTGATACTAACATATTTCCTACGTTTGTGTATTTTTTTGACATTTTAAATTAAGAATTCTAAGAACTTAAATCAACCACACTATACCTCTGCTATATACAGTGCCGACGAGGCCTTTGGTCAATTCCAGGACTCTTCAGGCCAAATAGGATACGACAGATATAGCAGTGGTTGAGACGCTATTTATATTTAGCAAATTGCTTGAAAACATTGTTAACTGGGTTACATTAGTGGAGTGTAATATTTCATCAAGTTACCGGGTTCTGTGTGAGCTGTTACGTTGGTGGAGTGTAATATTTCATCAAGTTACCGGGTTCTGTGTGAGCTGTTGCGTTGGTGGAGTGTAATATTTCATCAAGTTACCGGGTTCTGTGTGAGCTGTTACGTTGGTGTAGTGTAATATTTCATCAAGTTACCGGGTTCTGAGCTTCACAAACGACTCAAGCATCTGCTAAAATCTATTCTTGATGACTAAGATGTATGATATTCGATAGGCGGCAATATAATCAGGTAAAGAATCTGGCCACGAGAGCAACTGTTTCTTCTTTGAAATCTATACGAACTTGTAAAGTTTAATGTTGTTTATTATCTACAGCTATCTTCCAATACAAAGGACGTGATAAAGACATGGACTATGATATTACACACTTCTTTTGTTCGGTCTTGGAACAGTATTTCGGACTCGGTGCTCAGTCCTCAACGTATCTCATCTTACCAACTAGCTGAATGTATGTTTTCGTATCTCCTCGTGTTCTAACCGTTAAATTTAAACTTGTGTTTCAGACGCTCGCGCTAAGCCACACAAGGACTACCTGTGCATGCTCATCCCTAAGGCAGGTAATCAACAGCAGCCACCGCCAACTCTTGAGCTACTTTCCTCTGATCGAATATTGGACTTTGAACGCCACTATTACAGCACACTCATGGCCTCAAAATGATTAGCGTATTTGTGAGGCAACAGGTCACGAACTCTAAATCCTCGGATTCACAGTTCGGGCACACTAACCTTACACGAAAACAACTATAAATACTGCACATTGCTTACACTGCAACTGGTCACGTGCACAATCTGTTAAGCGCTGCAAACATCTAGTCAATATACACGTGCCATTTTGTTTTTTTCGGATTTGAAAGCAACTTTGGGATTTAACTGAGGCACGTGGGCGTTAAGTAGTACTTAAGTTAAATTTTCATACTTGTTCAAATAAAGAACTATTGTCTATTGATAGACCCAGTACTCTAGAACTTAGTCGTTTATTAGAATTCCTAACGAGCCACGGCTGTGTTGAACTGCTTGATTTAGTGTTTACACGGTATCACAACACTGTAAAATGAAATATTCTTGTACTAAATTATAAGCACGTTTTTATCTACAAGGCTAACATACGAAGTGATTTAACAACGCCGAACTAATGTTACTAAGTTCTTACACGAAAATCTTGTGAAAAAATAAATCAAAATTGTTAGATCACACGGTTTCAATCTACAACTTCAAGAAATATTAAAATAAAATGTTTTACTGCTTTACATTTTCCCTTACAATGAAATAAAGTTGATCCCTAAGAATGAGTGGGAAAATAAATTTATACAGTTTGGTTTGGTTTGTTTTGAATTTCGCGCAAAGCTACAAGAGGGCTATCTGCGCTAGCCGTCCCTAATTTAGCAGTGTAAGACTAGACGGAAGGCAGCTAGTCATCACCATCCACCGCCAACTCTTGGGCTACTCTTTTACCAACGAATAGTGGGATTGACCGTCACGTTACAACGCCCCCACGGCTGAAAGGGCGAGCAGGTTTGGTGTGACGGGGATTCGAACCTGCGACCCAAAGATTGCGAGTCGAGCGCCCTAATCACCTGACCACGCCGGGCCCAAAATTTACACAGAGCATTGTAGGATTGTTAGGTAATTCACTATAAAAAGTACTTATAGTAACAAGATTAGTAAAAAATTGTAATTTAAAAAAAGAAGTAATAGAGATCGTCAAAAAATACAGAAATATGTTGAATCAAAATGCAAAGAATATATTTTCAAGCCTACAATTAGGGACTCTAAAAAATAAACGAGGCTGGAAGTAGTGTCTACATTATTTTCTCAAGTTACAAATCCCTAATTCGACTCCATGTCAACAGTACTTATCAATTTTAGTGGAGTCAAAATAGGGATTTGTAGCTTGAGAAAATAATATAGACACTACTTACAGCCTTGTTTATTTACTTTTTTTAGAGTCCCTAGTTGTAGGCTTAAAAATATAATATTTCTATTTTGATTCAACTTGTTTATTGACGATCCCTATTCCCCCTTTTTTAAATTAACAGTTTTTATTAGTCTTGGTTCTTAAGTTTTTTTATGTCCATTTATGGAGAATACATTTTAAACTACATATATGCATATTCGTTCAGTTGAATGTTACATGTTTTTTTTTCACCCGACCACCACACTGAACTTATTTAAAATAAATAACAAATGTACAACAAAGAATAAACACAGGTACTGGTATGCAACTACAACAAACAAAGTGTAAAGTTGCTCTCGAAAGATCATCTTGAAGGCAAAGATTGTATCATCACAGATTTAATGGCCGACTTCCATCATTGTCACAGTGTAATGTAACAAAAGACGAGCAGCATCAAAGCAATCTCATCAGAACGGAATAATATTTCTTTAAAGATAATACAACACAAATTAATGCAATGTAAGCATACTCATTAACATGCTTATCTTCTTGGGTATGTTCTTCAACAGCCTGCTGTGCACAAGTGTTTGCTGGAATAAGGCGACACAAATAATGCATGCAAAATAGACAACAGCGATACATTTAGCGTAAGTCGCCAATTGTGAACAACATTTATAACCTCTACCTTAACACAAACTATTCAAAAATAACAACAGCTAATATGAAATAGTGCTATATGCAGTGGTAATAAATACTTTATACACACTCACAATTTCAGCTAATTATAAGAAACAGTAGAAAGAATCACCACCATCGTCTGAATAAGAAAATCTACAATGGTAATCGTTCACTTTTGAAAACTTGCTGAAATACAGTCGCGGAAATCCACGTAGAGACAGCAAACGTGAGTAACGATGAACAATAGCGACTCGAGTAACGATATACAACAGCAAAGTTAGGAACTTTTCACGAGACAGTTTCCAGTTAATGAGCTAGAAAATGCACGAGTTGTAGTTTCCAACTAACGCACACACTAGGAAAACATCGGATTTTTTTATGACGGAAATTGAAGGACTTAGAAAATTTCACAGCACGACAAAATTAAGGAGGTCAAATTAAGTTTAAAACTACTCTCTCTCTCTCTCTTTTTTTTTTGCAAAATTCCTGTGCACTACAATACAGTAGATATCACTTGCAATAATTTTATAGTGGGGTCATGATAGGGATTTGTAGCTTGAGCAAATTGTCAGCAGTAGATCTCCAGCCTTATTTGCTTTTTTTTTTGCGAACCTTATTTGTAGATTTTAAATTCTCAATTTTTAATTATCTTGTATCTTGGATTTTTTAGTGCACAGAATTGAGCAAACATATGCCTAGAGTAAGACACAATCCCCACTAAGCGCGTATAACATTTTAACAGTAGAAAAGCAGCCTTTTCAAGTAAAAAAAATATGTCTAAAATAAAATTTTAAATAAAGCTTCGTATCTTTTAAAGTATTTATTTACTGAGCCAGGTGGCTTTGTGCCTGAAGTTTCGACGCGTTTGGCACGCGTCGAGTACAAAACAGCCGATCAAAACGACATCGTATCTATTATGTATTTATAATCACGTAAATCAACTTTCAATGAAATATAATCAACTTTTTAAATAGGTCATGGATATTTGCAGCGCTTCATATAGTATATCTGTCCAGGTGTTTGTGCAAAATATCCAATCAATTTTGATGTAGACTTGTGAAACAATAATATGAATAACACTAATATGAACAAGTTTGTTATGGATTTCGCGCAATGGTACACGAGGGCTTTCTACGCTAGTCGTTCCTAATTTAGCAGTGTAAGACTAGCGAGAAGGCAGCTAGTCATCACCACCCACCGCCAACTCTTGGGCTACTCTTTTACCAACGAATAGTAGGATTGATCGATACATTATAACGCCCCCACGACTGAAAGGGCGAGCATGTTTGGTGTTACGAAGATTCGAACCCGCGACCCACAGATTGCGAGTCGAGCATCCTAACCACCTGGCCATGCCGGGCCCAATATGAACAAATGGGTAAATTCTTATTTTGTCAAACAAACGTGAAATCACATATTTTGCTTATTATCAATGATTGGATGTCTTAACTATTGAAAGAGAAAGTTTTTAGCGTTGTTTCAAGAATAAATCTGTCTTTTAAATGTGTTTTTTGCCCGAATGTTTTGTTAGAGTTTTGAGCAAATTCCTTTGCGATCCCTATTATGAACCACTACTGTGGTTCATGATTATTCCATAGCCACTGAGCATGTAAAGTAATTATACTGACAAAGGATGAAGATGGTGAGAGAATATTTGATATGTGATATTAATAAATTCTTGACAAAAGAGCATTTTCCATAAAAATGCAGATTTGACCAAAATAAATTACAATTATGATTTATAATAGAATAACTAAAATAGATTGTTTGTTGGGATATCTGTGCTCTGCCCACCACGGGTATCGAAACCCGGATTCTAGCGTTGTAAGTCCGCAGACATACCGCTGTGCCACTGGGGGGGGGGGCAACTAAAATAGAATATTTTAGTTAATGGGTATTTGTAAATACGTGTGTATATTATATAAACTGTCTTCTCTTTACGTTTACAACAAACCTGGTTACACTACTACTGTTACAAGAAGTTAAAAATTATAATTTATTCCCTGTCATTGTATTGAAAGAGGGCAGGGAGATAAAACTTTACCTTAAACCATGTCTGAGTTTGTTTTTCTTTACTTTAATCGCTATTAACATTTTAAAGTGAATTTTTTTTTTCTCTCTACGTGACCAGACACCGCCCAGTATCAACAAAGCAAATTTCTTGATTATGGGGATTTCCCTCACATTTTATGAAATTCCGAAAACAACGTGACTAGAACGTCTAACAACAACAGGTACAGATGCAGCATTGATATACTAAACTGAAAGTTTCAGTGGCTTGATATTATTCAGTTTATTATTGAAACAAACAAGAAAGTATTTTAATAGTTTTAAATGTGAAGCTAACAATACTGTACAATTGGCGTATCTTGACAGCCAACAATACTTTACAAGTGGTGTAGCTTCACAGCCAACAATACTTTACAAGTGATGTAGCTTCACAGCCAACAATACTTTACAAGTGGTGTAGCTTCACAGCCAACAAAATACTTTACAACTGGTGTTATCAAGCTAAATTCAAAGTCAATAATACTTCACGTGTGGTGAAACTTCATACTTATTGATACATAACACTGGTGAAGTATAAATACACGTAAATTTTATTAAAGTCACATTTTTTTAAACCTAATGACTGATATTTCAAATTATACTACAGTAGCGAAATTAGTTTCAATTGATTGGTATTTGTTAAACTATTACAGACATACTGTCTTACATCTATAAACCGTTATTTAACAAAAATATCTGTGTCACTTTATAACTGGCTACTATAATATGTTATTTAATAAAAGTCTGTGTGTGTGTGTGTCACTTTATAACTGGCTACTATAATATGTTATTTAACAAAAGTCTGTGTATGTCACTTTATAACTGGCTACTATAATATGTTATTTAACAAAAGTCTGTGTATGTCACTTTATAACTGGCTACTATAATATGTTATTTAACAA
>NW_013668451.1:49348-57873 GCF_000517525.1 Limulus polyphemus | reverse complement strand
TAAAAGTCTGTGGGTAATGTCAGACATTACTGTGTGACGTATAACTTCTTACCAAACAGTATCAGTTGTGATGTGAAGTTTTTCTACTGTATAGTTGTGAAACATATGATAACCATCTGAACATAAGCTAAAGATTTTATATACAACCTACGTAGGAAATAATATAGTAAGTTATAAGGTGACACACACACAGACCTTTGTTAAGTAACATATTATAGTAGCCAGTTATAAAGTGACACACACAGACTTTTGTTAAATAACATATTATAGTAGCCAGTTATAAAGAGACACACAGTGTGACGTATAACGCGATATCAGGCATTACTGTGTGTGTGACGTATAACGTGATATCAGGCATTACTGTGTGTGACGTATAACGTGATGTCAGGCATTACTGTGTGTGACGTATAACGTGATGTCAGGCTTTATTGTGTGTGACGTATAACGTGATGTCAGGCTTTACTGTGTGTGACGTATAACGTGATGTCAGGCTTTACTGTGTGTGACGTATAACATAACGTGATGTCAGGCTTTACTGTGTGTGTGACGTATAACGTGATATCAGGAATTACTGTGTGATGTCAGGTTTTATTGTGTGACGTATAACGTGATGTCAGGCATTACTGTGGGTGACGTGTTACACACAACACCTAGAGAGATACAAGTATAAAAATTGAAGTACGAATAGGAGTTCTGTTAATTTTTAAACAGTAAGTAAAGTATAGAACAAACTTTGTTATATAATAGTACTTATTTATATAAGTAACTGCAGCCGTTATTAAAATCTACGGTCTATTAAGACTAAAAGTCCTCACAGCTGTTGGTTCGTTACATCAGGTATCAGACACACGGTAATACCTGTCAGTAAACAAGCAGCCCGTGAAGGACGTATTAATCATTTAGCGTGTACGACCTGAGTAAAAAGTCAAGGTAACTAACAACAAACTTACGCCCTTCCTACAGTAGCTAACTGTAGCTTACTGAAACTTTGAGAATTGTTGAACCCTCGAACCGTGTCCTAAATAAACACTATCTCAACATTCACTGAGCACAAACACGCGTAAACGCTGCTTTGTTATTATTGTTAAAAACATAAATTAGGCGTTCGTCCTGTTGTTCTATCAGAGTGCGTGTTGACATAACAAAAGGAGAGAAAAGTGCACACGAACGAGAAAATAAGTGGAATATTTACTGAGACGCTATTAATTTGTGAAGTTAGACTTATGGTTAATTACATGGAATTCTTCTTTTTTAACAAATAACACAAAACAAAACTCCCCCAACAAAAAAAAACATTAGAAAAGTACGTTATTACACCACGCATGCATGAGCAGGGTGATTCCAAGAATTATAAAATAACTTGTAGATAAAAAAAAATAACTTAAATTTATTAATTCTTTGTTTTGTTTAATGGATTAAGGAAAACTCTCACATGCAAAATGGAGATAAGACAACATGGGAACAAACGAATTCCATTACGAAAATTTATTTATTTAATTGCAGAATTTAAGAATGGTGAACAAACTCTACAAATCCTGTACTAATTTCTGTTTGGGATTTTTTTGTGTTCTGTTGTGTTTACTAATTGTTTTCGCCGAAAACCTTCCCATTATCGAGTACTTACAAAAGTGTCAACACGTGAGTATGATTTAATCTTTCTGGCCCAAACTGCATTTTTCCACAAAAGATGAAAACCCTTCAAGAACATCTCTGCGGTATGTTTTGAGTGGAGTAGTTGTCTGGGTTTTGAATTTTTTTCATGTCGTTTTTTTTTCACTTTACATAGACACAACACTAGTGGAGAAGTCTTGAGGGAAGTCTGCCGACACATGTACGTCAACAGTAATTTGTCCTTCAGTCTCCAAGATAAAAAAAGTCACACGAGATATTTATTTATTAAGACTGTATATCGTCTTCTACGACTTAAACATTGTTAAAACAATAATAATAATATGTCAGTTGTTTAAATACTGTTAAAATAATAACAATACATGAATTGGTTAATTAAATATTGTTACAACGACAACAATAGGTGAGTTGGTTAATTAAGTATTGTTACAACAATAAAATAGATGAATTGGTTAACAATGTTTAACTAACGCGCGTACCATAGTCGCACTGAGTAAATAAAACCAAAATTAAGAGTAACAAACATTTTTATTTCTAGCTTTTGAAGTTTTTATGTTATGCTGTGTTTTAGCCTACAGGATGCATAATTCTTCTCATGATTCATGGCATACGCACGTTTTACTGACAGTAGAGATCGCTACGTTAAGCGTCCCTTGTACTGAGTGACAGACAACACACTACTGGACAGTGGTGCGAGTGGTTAAAACAGGTGACCCCTCAAGACGGCCTTCGGCCCCCTTTCGGGAAAATAACATTAACATACGAAACTCTCGTTTTCATACCACCAAAATGTAATATCACGTGTAATCCGGAAAGACAGGTGTTATTAGGTTAAATTTTACTATTAATCTCCCCCTCATTTTACGTTAAAAACAATTTAAAAGAAGAAAAGGTTCATATTTTTTACAGCTCCCCTAATGTGTAGTAATGGTTATACCCCTAGTTATATAGTTATTTTCTGGCGGATGAAGTTATCGTTAAACATGATATCACAATACATTGATTACATTGATTTATTGGTTTCATATTTTTAATGTTAAACATTTGTAATTTTAGTTAAAATAGATTTAATTATTTTGGTTATTGTTATCGAATATAGTTGCTACAAACGATACGTTTTAGCTTATGTTGTTGTTATTACACCTGATCTGTAAGCACAATCGTCTTGCTTGAGCTCGTCTGTTTCTAAGAGACGATGGTTTTATACACAAGTTTCGCTGACAGTCTCAAGTGCTTAGCGCCCCCTACACATTTATAATATACTTTATTACGGCCAAACTTTTGTTATCAAGCAAGGCTACTCGAGAGCTTTCAACGCTAGCCGTACCTAGTTTTAATGCCCCTCCCCAGTGCCACTGGGGGGCACCTAGGTTCTTAAGTCAGCTTTGGCAGTGGAGAGCAATTCATCATTAAATTTCTCTAAAAATATTCACAAGATATTAATAGACGTGATAAAGTTGTCACGCTCTAGTTCAGACTAACATATACGTATATTCTAGAGAGACTTTGTTTTCCGTACCGATCCCCCCTCGTGCGCTATATATTCTGCCTCTTCAACAGCAAGAAATACAATAACTTCATAAGATCTCCAATCGTTATTTTTCTTAGTACAAGACAGATATTAATGTGCTGTTTTTAATGTGATATAAGAGAGCTTAGATCTGTTCCGAAGTATTAGAATAATGGCATTTGAAACAGCGATGTCAGTATCCCAGATTTGCCCAAACGTTCAGTCCTATATAAATAATTACGGCTGCGTTACACTGACCTTCTAAAAATTAGCTGGAGTCATTACCGTGTCGACAGATTATAAAACGGAAAATATTTTATTATAGAATAAATTATGTATGCACGGCGTTATCATTTGATGTATTTCATCATTGTCTTTGTTGGCCACTGGTAAAATAACACAATGTAAAAATCCACCTTGTGAATGGTTACGAGAGCCTGAATAAATAGTTCACGAACAATGTTTTGTTTTTGCTCTAACTATATATATAGTTCTAATTACCGTACTGAACATGTTGGCGCAAATCATCACAAACAGTTGCTTCTCAATACTGGAAAAATTAACATGGTGAATAGGAAGAATGTGAAAACAACTGTCTTGACGAGAAACGCAACAAAACAAACTAGCCATCTAGGATTCTGTTAATTACTTACACACCCTAAATACCAGTAACGAGTTTTCAACAATGTCTGTCCTTTCCACAATCTTATTCAGGCCTTCTCAACTGTTGACAATGTCTGTCCTTTCCAGATTCTTACTCAGGTCTTCTCAACTGTTGACAATGTCTGTCCTTTCCCAACTCTTACTCAGGTCTTCTCAACTGTTGACAATGTCTGTCCTTTCCAGATTCTTACTCAGGTCTTCTCAACTGTCAACAGTGTCTGTCCTTTTCCAACTCTTACTCAGGTCTTCTCAACTGTTGACAGTGTCTGTCCTTTCCAGATTCTTACTCAGGTCTTCTCAACTGTCAACAGTGTCTGTCCTTTTCCAACTCTTACTCAGGTCTTCTCAACTGTCAACAGTGTCTGTCCTTTCCCAACTCTTACTCAGGTCTTCTCAACTGTTGACAGTGTCTGTCCTTTCTTTAGAACGCTAGAATCTAAGCTAAGGAAACCACCACTTATCCAGAAGATGAGTCCACTGTCACTACATCTTCAACTGTGATGATGTAAAGATAGAACAAAACATGAACATGAAGTGATTAAAAATGTGAATAGACAGAGCAGAAAATATTGACCAGTCGCTCTGTTGCTGTATTAAAATCCAGCAGTGTTTCAGTGATTTAAATTCTAAAAAACTGAAATACTTCATTGGATTTTATCTAAACAAAAAACAAAAAATTAATCCCCCAATGACTCAGCAGTAAACCTGACGGTTCAGACCGGTTCTACAACCGCAACTTTCACGAGGTGGAGAAGCAGTTGCAGTTTTGCGCTAAAACCGATAGAAAACGTACAAACTTGAGTATTTGACAAAATGTAAATTTCTAACAATCATTCAAGACTTCTTCCCCTCCCAAAATAAGGATTTTCTTTTTTTAATAACGTAATATATTTAAAATCAATAGTCGTGAACGCGTGTGTTCACTTGCTGTGGCCCTGCTTCTATAGACACTTGAACAATATCAAGACAATTTTTGACTGTCCTATATCTTAAACGTTTCCTATATACAAGTGTGACCATACATAATTATTCTCCATTTATTCAAGCTCGAACGTTTTAAACTATATTTCGAAACGTCTACCATTCGTGATTTATATTCGAAACAAAGACGTCCTTTAAACAACTGATAAACAAGTACCACTTCGACATGTTAAATACATACAGGAGCTCCCAACTAAGCCTAATATTTATGTATAAGATAAAAACAAACTGTCAGCGATAAATTAAGATACTTAAGACACCAATAGAAATTAGTTTTTGTTTTAAACAAACAACTGGTTTAAAATTGCGAAATAAGCGTATTATGAAACACCTACAAACAACAGCAACACCAAGTAGCACAACGCCAAACGATTCTTTACTTCTAAGCAGAGGGTATGTCACGGAGATCGACTTTGTTGTTATATCTGACATCGCTTACACTTGTCACTGTAAGGTTAAGCCAATAGTTGCATGCTACTTTTTTATACCCTCACCCAGTGGCAAACCTGACGGCTGGCAACGCTAAAAACCGGTTTCGTTACTCGTTGTGGGCACATCACAGATAGGCAATTGTGTAGCTTTAGGCTTAACAACAACGAACAAAAAACGTTTTTTCTATACCAAATTTAAGAATTTTTCTTTTTACTACACCTGGCGTGTCTGAACTGATCTAAACAACAAAAATGGAGTACGAAAGATGATTGGCTAAGAACGGCGTTTGCTGTACAAGGTGCTGTGATCGTTATAACTGAAAGATGTCTCTAAAAAAAGTTAGGCAGTTTAAACCGAACCAGAAGTCTTAAACAAAGTATAAAATTTACTGTTTTTCCCCTTTACTCCACCTTAAACACAGTCTACAACGTACTGTTTTCCCCTTTACACCATCTTAAACAAAGTATAAAATTTACTGTTTTTCCCTTTACTCCACCTTAAACACAGTCTACAATGTATTGTTTTTCACCTTTACACCATCTTAAACACAGTCTAGAATGTTCTGGTTTTTCCCCTTTACTCCATCTTAAACACACTCTACAATGCAATGTTTTCACATTTACTCCACCTAAAACAGTCTACAATGTACTGTTTTCCCCTTTACACCATCTTAAACACATTCTACAATGTACTGTTTTCAAATTCACTCCACCTAAAACAGTCTACAGTGTATTGTTTTTTCCCCTTTACTCCATCTTAAACACACTCTACAATGTACTGTTTTCCTCTTTACACCATCTTAAACACAGTCTACGATGTACTGTTTTCCCCTTTACTCCACCTTAAACACAGTCTACAATGTACTGTTTTTCCCCTTTACTCCACCTTAAACACAGTCTACAATGTACTGTTTTCCCCTTTACACCATCTTAAACAAAGTATAAAATTTACTGTTTTCTTCCTTTAATCTATAAGCTGAACACTAAGTTTGTGTTTAACTTATTTCTAGTTTGTAGTACTATCGTTAGTTGCAAACAACCAAAAGAAGAATTCAATAAAATGCACGAGTGTAAATATCGTGAGCCGAATGTTTACCATAACCACAGAAATGTTTAAAAAACGTATCATATTAGCAAAGATACCGGGCTTGAAAAGTAATACCATGTAAATGAAGGTTGAGCCGTATACGACAGTGTTTCTCAACCATCGGGTCCACCTTGCCAGTGCGTGTGATTTCACGAAAATAGACCAAAACTGACAGAATTTCATATGTAAATCGTAATAATTTTTCGTTGTACTTGGATGTTAGTGGTTCGTGACAGTTTAGGGAGACAGCGATCCGGTCCCTGGTATCGAAAAGGTTGAGAAACACTGATACTTGGCACACGAACCGTTCTTCCGATGCAAAGTACCCGTACTGCACGTGGCTTTAGACGACACTGTCGTCGGCTTCATGCACTTTGGTACTGATCTGTCTCAGTTCAGCCCACATTAACGGCGACATGAAAGCGGTAAAATAGAAGTGGCGCCAAACTCGAACCTTTCATCATCTGATTGACCACAGTTTGTCCAAGTGCGTCCTTCTTTGAAATTGGTTCAGCCAGTCACCTACTGTTCTACTTGAATACAGAGGCGTAGTGCAGAATATGTGGACCCCCCCCCTGCGAATTTTCCCGTATGGCTCCTACATAAATTTATTATAGCGCTATGGAACCCCTATTTAACAAGCCCCCTCCCCCCGCACTATAGGGTCGGGGGGCAGTTGCTACACCACTGTTTGTATATGTTAACTACTATAGAATCAAAATGTCGTACTTGTCATTTTAACAATAATGAGAACACGAGCTCTGCCAGCAGGGCCTCAGCCTGAAATTTTGGGGCCCCAAGGTAAGTCTTTTGAGAAGAGTTCCCTTCTCATTACAGCAAGAAAACCATAAAGAAAAAACGTTTGAAGTCTACAGTATGATTTAAATGCATACACAATCGTAGTATAAAGTAAGAAAACACTCCCAAGTTTTAAAAGGACAATATAAATTTTAAAACAATTAAGTCCACCCAGTTCCAAAGCTCGAGTCCGAAACAACTGAACTGTCGAAACGTAGTTAAACAGACCTGAAGACGAAAGGCGGAAGACTTTCGAAACGTCGTCCTCTACACATGTATTTCTACAACAGGCAGTTGTCGTCCATTCAATTAATGTTTCATCATGAATACTCTGCCTAAACAATTTATCAAAGAAAAACTGAACTGTCTCTCCTTCCACCCCTTCCTCGATAATACCTCTGTCCACCAGTAAAAAACTAATAACAGTCTCATTCTTACGATACAATTAGACTAGTATAATTAATAACTAATTGTTTGTTTGTTTGTAATTAAGCACAAAGCTACACAATGGGCTATCTGTGTTCTGCCCACCACGGGTATCAAAACCTGGATTCTAGCGTTGTAAGTCCGCAGACATACCCCTGTGCTACTAATAACATCGTCATTCTTACGATACAATTAGACTAATATAATTAGTCATTCAAAAATAGTGTGGTCTCTACAGTTACTCTTCACGACAAGGAAGAAGTGGGATATCCAACAAATAGTCACCCTTGTAATTACTGCGGGTGATATCCGGATAGCAACAACTAGATAAGAAATCACCTGTTACATGCAGAAGTAACTCAGGCGTGGAAAAGCCGAAGTGACAATGTGTCACATTGTCACTGGGTCAGAGGACGGACCACCTTGACCCAGGTGTCTGAGGCTACTGTCCCACACGTGAAGGACGGTCGGTTCACTTATATTTGCCCTTGGGCTAAATGAATCACGTATTCCGGGTAAGAAAAGCTTGAGAACGAGTGCGCATTCACTGCATCAGATTTTGTGCACTTACTTGTTGGTCAACTTTTCAATGACCCATAATGTTCTATTTCAGAAGAACTAACATGTTCACAGTGTTCTTCCACTTCCCACTCGAAGTAACGACGCAACAAAGAAAAATAGGCCACCAACCAAATTTGTATATTTGTTTTTTTTATAATTTATATACTGACTGGGAAGCTTAGTTCCATATTTTGGCTTAGTTATCTAGTAAACAATGTTTATAAACGTTATAATGTGAACGCCTTTTCCAAGCTGACTAAGTACGATTATGATTAATTATACATAAGACATAAGCATTAGGCCTATTAAATATTTTGACTCTGCATTCTTTATCTAGTCCTTGACACACTGATGCCAATAGAGGCTAGATAAAGTATTGTTACGTCTCCGTTTGTTAATTGATTTTTCCGTAACTTCGTTCCAACGAAACTTTAACGAC
>NW_013668451.1:47442-48914 GCF_000517525.1 Limulus polyphemus | reverse complement strand
TAGTTCTAGAAACAAGAGGGCGTGAGAATTGTCACGTGATCTCGATGACGCAACAGTATGGAATGTTAAAACATATAACAGGCCTAATTCTAATGTCTTATGATAAGTATAATTAATTGATCGCTATAAGAAGAGAAACGTCTTAATGTGAATTAGAAATTTTATTCCTAAACTAGTAAACTATCACTAATGATACAATATAAAAGTACTGTTACATCTCTGATCGTCGGTTAATTTCCCGTATAATTTCTTTCCGATGAAACTTTAGCTACACAAGTCCTTTCTTAAATAAAACTAATTTATTCTTTCTCAATACAACTTTGAAATTCACTTAATTTCCACGGTCACGCTATAATTCACAACGAACGACTCACGTGCGCTCGACCCAACTGTCCGTCTCCATCTCTGTCTGCAATTCAACTACCTTGTTGCCGTCACTTCTTGGCGGTCTTATATACAAGAACACCGCATATCTAGTAAGCGCTCGAGACTTCGGGAAGGGACATGAACGTTCTAGAAGTGCATGACGTGTTACTAGAGTCACGTGACCTCCGCTGTCGTAACAATACGTTTTTAAAATTGAGGCCAGAGGTGTAGTAGGAGTCAGAGCGGGGCTTCGTCACTTTTCTCTGTCCCATGGTGCTCAAGTGCTAATAATTAATCATTTTTACAAGTACTTAAAATACATCTTATATTGATTATTTTAAAATAACAGATTAAATACTATACTAGAGTTAAATAATAACAGATCGTAACTATTAGACATTTATTCCGATAATAAAATTAAGATTTATGATTTTTTTTACTACTACTACACCAATATATACGATTTCCTTTGCAAGACGTTTTGTTTTTCCTTTCTATTTGTATTATGTCTGACAAACTGGATATTCCCAGCGCTATAGGGGGTTATTACCGTAGCCATCGTTTTACCAAAGAAAGGGTATGTAATTTTTCGCAGTTTGTTATTGTTATTGTTTTTTTTACTCTTCAAGTTGCTGTTAATTCTTGTATTCGTTTATCATAATTATATGGTTCTTGCAGGAACGTCGAGAGCCAGCACGGGTCCCCTTTCTCTCTCTCTCTTTTTTAACATTTTCAAGAAATTATTTAAAAAGAAGATCATAAATTAGGACAGCAACGAGCTCATAAACCAGACAAAGTCATAGCAGCAGCCGTTTTCACCTCACAGTATAAGCGTAAAAACGTTAATAAAGTAACAACAAATATCTATTAAATCTATAAAGTAACAAATATATATTAATTATTACTCAAATTATTATTTCAATCGTTCTTAATGTATCAAGCGTCTATATGCAAAGAAAAGCCAAAAACTATGGTTTTTATCATTAAACGAAGATATAGCCTAAAGATGCTTTGCGAGCTTTACAGCAAAACCAGGTTTCATTCGCCTGTGTCTCTGGGCAATTGCCCCTTTGCTCCCCCCCCCCCGGGCTACCCTCTATATCTAC
>NW_013668451.1:40568-47425 GCF_000517525.1 Limulus polyphemus | reverse complement strand
TGGAATGTTCTTACTGATAAACAATTAAAGTGATTAGTAGAATTGTTTCGTGGATAGATTTGAATACACATATAATAACCACGTGGTTTAAAAAACAGTTCAGTTTTTTCTATCCAGTGATAATGTATAACTTGTCTTTAGTCAAGTGTTCAAGGACGCTGGGATGGCCGGGGGGGGGGGGAGTTGTGGGCTGCATTGCATCTCCAAAAAATTGCCGAGGGAAGTGTGCACCGTTAATATTACAAAATGACTAGCGGTGTTGCAGCACGTGACTAGTGATTTTATAGTGTGAAACTAGTCGTAATTTATTTGTGTCCAACGGCTAGGTCTATTCCAAGGATGGGGGAAGTTGTGCATAGAAACTGCTAACGCACCCCCACCCCCATTTCCCCAATAAGATAATAAAGATATTATACTAAAACCTTCGAGTTTTATAATGTTCAACGCCCCAGCTTCAAAATCATTCCTACGTCTATGCACGTGCTTGCTACCGGCAGTAACAAACTGACTAAACTACACAAGCCAATTCAGCTAATCTCTTATTAACACGATCCATAAACGGCAATTTTCGTGTACTATAGTTATTACTGCGCCAAAACACAATATTAAACAACGTGATGATTCTACACGCACGTGGAACCGATTTAAAGCAACGCGAAAATGATGATGAGATAATGCGCCATCTACGTGCAAGGAAACATTCGAAAAGAAGCAATGTGCTTTTTGATGGGGAAATAAAACTGGCATATATATATCCCGTGTCACGCGGTCATAAGTTGTTAAAACACACTATATTTTATCAGTCCATCGAAATACTATAACAAATTGTGAAGTGTTGGTGTGCATTAAAAACATGGATGTGTGAAAGCAGAATGATGGTGGTAATTAAAGAAAGAAAAGTTTATGTGGGAAGGGAAACATGCAAGTACAGTTTGGATAAAGATGTCTTTTGATTTATTGAAATGGTAGTTGCGTATGGTGTTTCTCACACCTCCAAATTCATAGTCATGATCCAATCAATGAGTGCCTCGTCCGCTTCATGGATTGTACCATATCCCCCTCCCCGGTACTGCAGTGACCGGACAGTGCAACACAAGATGGTCTGTGTCTTGTGGGGATTCCTGACTTGCTGGGCATATAGGGGATTCACGATAACCCCATCGGTGCAGGTTGGCCGCTGTTCTTCCATGGCCTGACCTCAGCCAGTTTGCCTGTGCCCATTGCTTTCTGGTTAGGTGATAGAAACCGAGCAGTGGCTCAGTAGGGTCCCCCGCCAGGTCTCCACCCATGGGACGGCACTCCCTCCATTCCTCCCTCCAAGCTTCCTTAAATTTATTGAAATAAAAATATTATATCTACGGCGAGTGATACTGAAACATTAGTACATCTGAAATTTTGGTGATGGTGCATACTGAAAAATTGGTGATGATTCACTCTTAGGAGGCGTGTAACGGTTGGTGCACACTGAAAGACGTTGATGTACATTAATGCAGCAATTAGAGACAACCAATAATATGCGAAAACCGCAAATATGGATAGTGATACGGCATATTCATTCGCGTTTTCAATCAGTATGCTGACGCAGCAGGAAATAGTAATACTAACAATAATACATAAAGCCGGTAAAGGTTAATAGAAAAACCACACTGTCGGTGCAAGGCACTAGTATCTCTGCCAGAAAGAGGAAGGGGTAGTGATTATGGACAGTTTCTAAGAATCAGTAACTTTGGAACTGGTAAAACAGGAATAAATAAACGAGAGTAGAACACGACTAACCACAATGTTTAGAGTCGTAGTGTAATCGACTAATAACCTTGTCATGTCCTGTTATACCCGTCGAACAACTCGTGTATCAAACATAAGCGGAATGTGTGCTACTTTCTTCGAGACTTTATAAATAGATGGAGAACGTTAGTAGCCTTTTAGCTATACAAAAACTTCCTCGTGCTAAGAGTTTTTTTTTTTACCCATACAGTTCCTGAAGTGTAACTTGACAACAAAGAACTCAACCTATCAATGTCTTACTCTTTTAACCGGTTAATATGACGGTTTGTTGAAATTATGTTAAAAAAACAAAGTGACTTATTTCCAAGTTTCCAAAAAATAATAACAAATCGTTAGGAACAAATTCACCCGCTATTGTTGTATTTGATTCACTTTATTTCTACTTTCCTTTCAACGCTCACACAGGGCCTGCCTGGCATGGTCTGAGGGTCGCGAGTTCGAATCCTGTCCTTGAACATCTTCGCCCTTTCAGCCGTGGGAGCTTTATAATGTGACGGTCAATCCTACTTTTCGTTGGTAAAAAAAAAGTAGCCCAACAGTTAGCGGTACGTCGTGTTGACTAGCTGCCTTCTCTTTAATCTATCACTGTAAAATTAGGGACAGCTAGCGCAAATAACCCCAAAGTAGCTATGCGCGACATTCAAAACAAATGACACATTATAAAACACGTGGTCTGATTTTGCACCTACGATCTTACACTGAATCACTGTTTCTGCTACTGTTTGTGATGTATGCAGGGTAACCTTGGTTGGCTAAGGACAACTACTTTTAACACTTTATCTCAGAAATTCACTCCAAGCTACACAACGCTATCTGTATATAGCCGTTCCTAATTTTTTACTGATAAACTGCGGGAAAGAAATCAAACCAACAGCTGTAACCGCCAACTCTTGGGCCACTCATTTTTGAACAAATAGTGAGATTTGACTGTTACTCTTAAAACGGGCCTATAATGCGGAGTGCGTTTTTGCGGCAGTGAAACGGGAGCCATGTATTCACACTCCGAGTCTGGGCCTGATAACATGGAACACACCGCGCCAGGGTTTTACTTATTGGCCAATCAATTATTTCTTTTTTTTTTTTGATGTTGTTTTTGTTTGTTTGTTTGTAGTTAAGCACAGGGCTGCACAATGGGCTATCTGTGCTCTGCCCACCACGTTGTAAGTCCCCAGACATACCGCTGTGCCACTGGAGGGCATGTTGTTTTTAGAACAGATTAATCAGGGGAAAACAATAACAGCCTGGGATCCCCAGTGGTTCAGCGGCAAGTCTGAAGGTTTACAACGCTAAAAAAACCGGGTTTCAATACCCGTGATGGGCACAGCACGGATAGCCCACTGTGTAGCTTTGCGCCTAACAACAGAACAAACAAACGGACTAATATAGCTGGAATCAGTTGTTGCACTATGGTCAACAATGTCGTGCAATTTTATTTTTGTTCTTATCGCAAGTACAATTATTCAGGCTGTTTTTAAATGTAATAAAGTGTAAACCAGAGAGACTGCCAGTGCATGCGCATGCGTAATACGTATTGGACTGAAGAACAGATCCAACACAGTTTGTAACACTTGTAACTAAACGCTGGACAACAGAAAGTTACAGATGGCCCCGGCTGTTTTTCGTTAAGCTAATTTTATAACCGTCTGATTTACTGGATGGTGTCAAAATACACACAGCTTTTCAAAACGTTTACAGCTGACTTCACACTTATCAATAAATCTGAAAGTGATTATTAAACAACAAAACACACACACGACTCTTTATTCAATTACCAAAACAGTTCGTTGACCTATGGAACTTATTTTGCATTACGTAATTAAGAACGTACCTTACCCTTTTACGCTTGTCTATTTCCGGGCGTAGTTTCATATTACAACTGAGATAGGGCTACTCTAATCCAACAATGTGATTTGACCGTCACTCTTACACAGCCCCTAAGTGGGGACTGCCTACCGTAAACTCGTATTCTGATCGGATAGTTGGATTTGACCGTCACTCTTATAGCACACACCCACAGTCCTTGGATTCACAACTAAGCCACGACCGGTCCCCACAATTTTTGATATCATAACATTTCTCACGTGACATCATTTAAAGTTTATTGCTGTGAATATCAGTTATACTATACACGGTGTAACAAGATTACAAATCACATAGCAACAGGTGAAGTCCAGGCACTGTGCCAGCTGTCAAAATCGACATACAAAAAAACAAACAAAAACTATAGTAACAACGCTGAGCTTGAAAGATTAACTTTGTGACGTCTCAATTTTCTTGATACTAGCGCCTTCTAGAGTAAAACAAGAATTCTAAAAGTGACCCGGTAACCTATGATGACATGAATTTTGATTCTTTTTTATCCAGACGCTTGGCTAAACATCTTAAGTTACAAAGATCGACCACTGACCTTCGCCCTCAGCCAATAACTAAGAAACTCAATAACCTTAGATGGATGCCAAATAACATTTAAAAAATCATATTCGGCGCGCACTGCCTGGCTGAGTTTTGTCCAAAGGGTGTTTTTTTTTATTGTATTACGAAATGAAAGTCGTTTTCCTAAAAGTGGGTCAGAAAATAATATACCCCTAAAAGTGAAGATGCATTTTAGCTAAATACAGATTATGACAGTTAGTGAACGTCTTCTGTAATGTAGGACATATTTCCGTTATTACATTATTTGTTTCTTGTGAGTTTAAATTCTGGACGAAGATGAAAATGGGCAAAAAGCAGTAATGGAAGAAAAATAAAATACATCATTGTCATTTTATTTTCGATTTTTAAAATTACTGAAAGTCTGGCACCTCGCTACGGACCGAGCTCGGCCCAGTAGTTAGTGAATCCCTGGTTCGCATCCCATTACCGCAAAAATAAACAAAAATAGCGCTCCGTACTTTGGGACCCTGTAAGAGTGACGGTTAAATCACGTTATTAGATTAGACTCATTAGAGTAGCCCTACACATCACCTTGCTAATTTACACTGACAATCACCAACCCACCAGGAAATCTGACGTCACAAACTCGCCAGTAAACATAATATCACCAACCCACCAAGAAACCTGACGTCACCAACCCGCCAATAAAATAATATCACCAACCCACCAGGATACCTGACGTCATTAACCCACCGGAAACCTCACATCACTAACCTGCCAGTAAACATAATATCACCAACCCGCCAGAAAACCTGACGTCACCAACCCACCAGGAAATCTGACGTCACCAACCCGCCAGTAAACATAATATCACCAACCCACCAGAAAACCTGACGTCACCAACCCACCAGGAAACCTGACGTCACTAACCCACCAGAAAACATAGTATCACTAACACACCAGGAAACCTGACGTCACTGACATCAGCGGCACCATGGGAATATTATAATAGTCAAAATCACTGTTGTTCTCTTTGGTACAGAAACACAAACAAATTATCATACACAAAACAGTATTAATCAAAGTGCTTCCTGTATCTGAATTTGACATTAACTAAAATACGTGTTACGTCATAGAATTATTGATATTACACCACACTGCGCTGTCAACTACCGAATAAGTCATAAAATACCTGCTCAGTTTTTACAAAAAAAAAATATTCGTAATGCACGCGATAATTAAAATCTACCATAAAACTTAATGTTGTTACACATGGTATAAAAAATCACCATTTAACATTAGAATCCTACTTAACTATTGTGAAGATCATATGAGCTCCTCCCCTCCCCCTCTCGTAATCCCAACTATAGAAACATAAGAAGAGAAAGCTCTCCTTCCCTTGTAAATAAACGAACATTATTAGTCTCCACAAAAACGTATCAAAACTTCAAATTGAAAGGGCTATGGGTTGTTTTAGGTACTTGTTTTCAACTAATGCGTTTCTAAGTCTGGTTTAGAGCAAAACTACATTGAGCTATCTGCTGTCTCTACCGCGGGGAAGAACCTGGATTTTAGCGTTGTAAGTTCGTAAACGTACAGCTCTCCCACCGGGGGACCGAAGGCTGCCTGGAGGAGTCACCTGTTTTAATCACCCACACCATTATACAGTAGTGCGTTGTCTGTCAGTCAGTCAGTAGGCAATAAAATGACGTCACATAGGGGACGCTCAACGTTTCCATTTGTACTGTCGTGACGTCAGTAAAACGTGCGCATCTGATGAATTACGAGAAGTATGCATTCTGTAGGCTACAGCATGGCATAACATAAAAACTTCAAAAGCAAGAAATGAAAATATTTGTTACTCTTTAGTTTGGTTTTATTTACTCTTGAAACAGAACACTTTCGGGGACCCTGCAGAAGTACATCTAATCTGTAATGTATACGTATATATCTCCAATAATATTGTTTCTAATGCATAGGAATGCTAGGACTGATGATTCGCATCTTGACAATGGCGCTCGTCTCGCACCGTTTGTTACAAAAGTCCAAGTTCAGTAGCGTCAGTTTCATACAAATGGTATGTATTACATAACAATGAGAATGATCTTATCATTTTAGTCATGTAATTATTTACTGGCCAATCAGATTTTCAGGTTGATTAACAATGCATAATTGTATCTTATTACCTAGCGCTTTTCTTGTAGTAACCCAGACCGCCTAATGATTGTTTGTTTGTTGAATTTTACGCAAAGCTACTCCAGGGCTATCTGTGCTAGCCATCCTTAATTTAGAAGTGATAGCCTAGAAGGAAGGCAGCTTGTCAACACCAAAGTTTAAAAGGTAACACTATTTAATTCCCAGTATTTTATAGCAAAGCCATATCGGACTATCTGCTGTGTCCACCGAGGGGAATCGAACCCCTGATTTTAGCGGTGTAAATCCACAGACTTACCGCTGTCTCGCGGGGGACAGTATTTTATGTGTGAATGTAATAGCAGAATCATATCGGACTATCTGCTGTGTCCACCGAGGGGAATCGAACCCCTGATTTTAGCGGTGTAAATCCACAGACTTACCGCTGTCTCGCCGGGGACAGTATTTTATGTGTGAATGTAATAGCAGAATCATATCGGACTATCTGCTGTGTCCATCGAGGGGAATCGAACCCCTTATTTTAGCGGTGTAAATCCACAGACTTA
>NW_013668451.1:37627-40060 GCF_000517525.1 Limulus polyphemus | reverse complement strand
CTTATACACCGAAAAATACGGTAGCTAATACGTCATTTACTTACTCCTTTTGATTTTAATAAAGTTTTATTAACTTTGTTACATATAAAACTAGTAAGGAATAATATTGCATCACGTAATTATTATTAATATTCTTCTAAATTAACCAAAACCTTTACACAAGTAACACAGTACCATACTCTAGGCCTATGTTTCCATACAAATTTTAGTATCTAGCTTTAGAAAGGCTGATATAGTTGGCATAAGACCATATGCTGACATATGGCTTTTTTTATTATTTCAGTAGATACTGACACTTGTTTGTTGGATGAAATTTTCACTTTTTGCCCATCTCGGGCACGATGAGTTGATCATAGTTTGAGATGCAGTGATGTAGCTAGTTGATTGTTCAGCTTGTTTTTTTTTTGTTTTTTTTAATTTCGCGCAAAGCTACACGAGGGCTATCTGCGCTAGCCGTCCCTAATTTAGCACTGTAAGACTAGAGGGAAGGCAGCTAGTCACCACCATCCACCGCCAGCTTTTGGGCTACTCTTTTACCAACGAATAGTGGGATTGACCGTCACGTTATAACGTCCCCACGGCTGAAAGGGCGAGCATGTTTGGTGGGACGGGGATTCGAACCCGCGACCCTCAGATTGCGAGTCGAGCGCCCTAACCACCTGGCCATGCCGGGCCGCATTGTTTAGCTCAGGTTGTAGGTTACGACCAAAATGAACACCCATCTTCCAGACTTCTCACCAGAAGGTGCCTGTGTTGAACGTAGTTACTAACAGAGTATTTGTTGCCTAGCTAACAAACACCATCGCTTGCTTGTAACCAAAATAGTCTTAATGTATTCCAATAAAAATATTTATGTGTTTATACTCATAAGTATATAATACTGTGTCGATTGAAGATCACGTACGTGACTTCGGCTTTAAATGTTATTAACTACGTTTCTTTCTTGACGACTTTATTAAACTCGTTATTAATCTTATTGCAGGGCTCGATATGAACGCTGGTAAATTACTGATAGGTATTGCTGTTTTGCTACACTAGAAAAAAATTGCTATTACACATTTAAGGAAAAAAAACATTTGCAGGTTCCTACTGTCAAGTATCAATACATCCGTGTTACATTCATTTCAGCCAATTAAAGTGCAAGATTCTGAGTGCAGAAGGTTATTTAAAAACTTACTTGTGATTAACAAGACTGTTACTGCTGTTTCCATGTTGGTTTAGCGAGCCCCATTTAAGCTGCATGGCATACACCGTGTAGAAGTCAAGAAACTGGGATGGCTAGGCCACAGTTTAAACTCCTATAAATGATGCCATGATAATTAGTCCGTTACCAGCCGACTCGACTGACGACACCCGTCTCTGCAGTGCAGTTTTGCCGGCAGAGGGGGTTAGAAATGCTGTATCCAAGTGTCTTCTCATTGGAGTAATAAAAAAAATAGAAATCACGTAAACTTTACTTATTTTATCCCCACATTCATGTTAATTTATCCACGATTAAGTCAAATGTTAGCCCTACTTGGTTCTATTGTTTCGTCAGTTTTAACAGTTTAAACTGTTTTTACATCATAGGGTACCCCTCGGCAGTGGGGTACTGTAGAGCTTGACGATCCGGGTACTCGTGGCATAGATAATATAGTTTCCGCCAAATTGTTTGTTTTAAGGCAAAGCCACATTTGGCTATCTGCTGTGTCTAACCGCAGGGTGTCGAACTCCGAATTTTAGCGTTGCAAGTCCGTTAACTTACTGCTGTCCCACCGGGGGGAGGGGAGACGTTTACACCCAAATCAAGCATCTTTTAACTTCTGTGAAAAAGTTAAAATAAAAACAGTCACATGTAATTAATATGAGTTTGGTCATTCACAAAAATTTGAAAACGTGAAACTGAATATTTATACATATTTATTAACAATTAACACGTGAAATAATTATGGCATTGTTATATTTTACATAATAATAAGGTTGTTACTAGCAGCAATCTGGAATTTGTTACTGAGGGAAAAAAAAAAGCTAAAAAAACTTTGGTATTGTTAGTAAACTGTGGTGTACGAGGCCTATAGTTTACACCAAGCAGGTGACATTAAGACAACAGTTTTACAACCTTTTTTTTTAATTCATTTACAGTTAAATTTGTTTGCGTGTTTTAGAATTTTCGCAAAAGCTACACTAGGGGAAGACAGTTGGTTAATAGTACCCACCGCCAACTAGAAGAAATCAGATTCCAAAGTGTGGAATACGTTTTGCAACGGGCCAAGAATGATGAACCCTCGGATTCACAGTCTGAATACATTAACCACTAGGTCACGCCCGACCACCAAAAATATGTCATTTTGGGGCCCAGTTTTATAACAAATATACACAAAATCACATTTAAATGTAACCGGGAGGAGGGATTAACCCAAAGTAATCACTGATTACATTTGATACTATTTCAGC
>NW_013668451.1:36048-37606 GCF_000517525.1 Limulus polyphemus | reverse complement strand
TAACTTCGGAAGTTAGTTTACGTAGAGGAAAAGGAAAAAAAGACTTAAAAAACGTTTGGTATTGTTAGTAAACTGTGGTGTACGAGCTATAGTTACACAAGCAGGTGACATTAAGACAACAGTTTTACAACCTTTTTTTTTATTCATTTACAGTTAAATTTGTTTGCGTGTTTTAGAATTTTCGCGAAAGCTACACTAGGGGAAGACAGTTGGTTAATAGTACCCACCGCCAACTAGAAGAAATCAGCCATCACGCATGATCCCAAAGTGTGGAATACGTTTTGCAACGGGCCAAGAATGATGAACCCTCGGATTCACAGTCTGAATACATTAACCACTAGGTCACGCCCGACCACCAAAAATATGTCATTTTTGGGCCCAGTTTTATAACAAATATACACAAAATCACATTTTAAATGTAACCGGGAGGAGGGATTTAACCCAAAAGTAATCATTGATTACATTTTGATACTATTTTCAGCTTCTCCACGTCAGGTTAGTTTATAAACTTGTACAAGGCTAGATCCTGGATAAGTTTCCTAGCTGTTTAGCCATGTCTTACTAATGATAATAAAATCAATAGCAGCGGTTTCTCGAATATAACAGCCTGATCCTAGTAGTGTTTCTCATTACGGTCGTTTTTTGTCACTAGGCGTCCTACTATTGGCACTACTAAATCACACAGTTTGTTGAATTTCGCCCAAAACTACTGGAGGGCTATCTGTGCTAGCCGTTCTTAATATTGAAGTGATAGACTAGACTCACTAGAGGAAAGGCAGTTAGTCAACACCACCCACACCCAACCCTTCGGCTACTCTTTTACCAGCAAATAGTAGAATGTACGACACATTATAGCACCCCCCACGACTAAACAGGACAGTGGCAGGATTTGACCCCGGGACACGCAGATCACAAGGTCAGTGTCCTAACCCCCAGGCCTCTCTAAACGTAAGAGCTGGGTGATGCTGAAATAAAGATATAAATAATAAAAAAAAGATCAACAAACAGTTTAAGCCGTGATTATTTTTTCGAAATGGCCATGTCTGGAAATCTATTTTATTCATTGAAATAGTGTAGGCAGCATCTGTATTTGAAGAAATAAAATGTATAAAATTGAATTTTCAAATCCTAAAAAAAAAAATGTATATGCGTATAACGTTAAGATGTTAATTAAAGTATTATACTTTAAAATGTTTTCGAATTAAGAAGTTAATGTGATGATAATATTGTTAAATTTTTCTGAAACCTTCCACTTCTCACCCCCCCCCCCCGCTTTGCATTTTATCAGATGTAATTACCTTAAAGTTATAAGAACTAACTTTTAAATACAGGAAACAGTGGTCTAGTAATGAATAATAGACCAATGTAGATTCTCTCTCTCTGACTCACAAACAAAACTTCTTCGAAAATAAAAAAATATTTACATGACTCGAACCCGTCGTGTTTTGATGAGTCGTTACTTTAAAGGCCTGCGATGGTTTTATTGTCTTGAAATATTTACATGCTCTACAGCAGTGGTCAGCAACCTATGACCCGCGGCAATAATTTGGCTGACCCG
>NW_013668451.1:33722-35048 GCF_000517525.1 Limulus polyphemus | reverse complement strand
AGGGACTACAGCAGTGGCAACTGGAACAAGAAAGGAAACAAGAAGTACAACGGAAAACATTAGTAAATTTAAAATGTTCATTGTGGTAAACGAAATAATAATTTGATATCAGTAAGTTTTTTTTTCTTCCCAATTTATAAAAAAAATTTTTATGTGATAGAAAAAAATATGTATTCTTTCTGAAATCTGCGTAGTTCATTTATGGAAAATCCGTTATTAAAACCAAAACAACTTTTAGGACGTTTAAATTCGCAGGCCTGTGTTATTTACTGCCGGTTTGAAAACAAATCGTTGTATGTTCTAAATAAATCAAGCTTTTTATGGAATTCTTACTTCTAAAGGCATTAGTTTGTACTCACACCCTTATATGATCTGTAGTTCGAAAAGCACTAATACTCATGAATAATACGCGGCAATTTAAATACTAAACATTTTAAACACGCTGTTCGCTCTGTTGCTTTTTTTTAACGCCTTTCTATTCTTCACATTTAATTTATTACAAGTAAACCTTTTAACCTGACAGAAGAAACAGCCACAAGCTATTTTATTTAGTTCGTTCATAGGTAAAGCAAGAAAGAAAAACGTATACAAAAAGAAAAATCCATCAGAAAGAGAAAGATAACTATGGGTAATTTACCCGTAAAATGATGTACAGAACATGTTGCATGCAGCTGCTCATGTACATCAACAATGACGCATGTAATTAACAAAGTAATTCAAACATCCAGGATATATTCTCTCTATAATTATAATGAAATTAAAAAATTATACTAAATGAAACAACAGTATTCCAATGCACACAAGTAGGAAACACGAATTAATACGCACACCGACCCGAAACGGGAATTCCATACTGTATTGTAAAATATTATTGAACACCTGGTGGTGTTATTCAGCATTTTGTGTCGGTACAAAATGGAGTAAGACTGTAGACCTGGTACTATAAAAACGATGTTTTAATAAGACTTTTATCTAAGCTTTATTTACAGCATGATTCTACTAAGTTGGTATTTATGTAAAAGCTACTCGAGGACTATCTGCGCTAGCCAGCCCTAATTTTAGAAGTGATAGACTAGTAGGTAAGGCAGCTTGTCAACACCAACCACCGGCGGCCAGGCATGGCCAGGTGGTTAGGGCGCCAGACTCGCAATCTTCAGCCGTGGGGGCGTTATAATGTGACGATCAATCCCACTATTCGTTGGTAAAAGAGTAGCCCAAGAGTTGACGGTGGTTGGTTTGTTTTTGAATTTCGCGCAAAGCTACACGAGGGCTATCTGCGGAAGCTGTCCCTAATTTAGCAGTGTAAGACTAGAGGGAAAGGAGCTA
>NW_013668451.1:25436-33105 GCF_000517525.1 Limulus polyphemus | reverse complement strand
GTAGTGATGACTAGCTCCTTTCCCTCTAGTCTTACACTGCTAAATTAGGGACAGCTTCCGCAGATAGCCCTCGTGTAGCTTTGCGCGAAATTCAAAAACAAACCAACCACCGTCAACTCTTGGGCTACTCTTTTTTACCAACGAAAAGTAGGTTTCACTGCAACATTGTAACGCCTACACATGAAAATTGTAAACCTAAAAAAATAATAATAACGAGGGCCTACTAAGTCCGGAAAACGAAACTCGCCGCTCAGAGAATAATTAGCGAGGCCCGACTAATGTCAATCTACAATGATCACTGGCCATGTTTACATTGTTTAGCACCCAGTAATGACCGATAATATAATATACTAAGAAATAAAACATATGCCTGTCAATGTAAGATTGTGTCCTCTCTAATCAACTATCCTACCGAAGCCATTGACATTTATGTGTAATATTACGAAGGTAAGCAGACGAAAAGGTGGAAAAAGAAGCACAAGCTTTTAAAACAAATCTTAGTAAACTGTTAAAAAGGAATTTACTCGTGTCAAATGGACTGCTGCTGCCTTATTTCCAAGGGATAAATTTTCTAATTTTTGCTGTAGCTGGTTTCCTATTTTTGTGATTGGCAAGTAAGCAGATGAAGAGTAAACTTAGTTATCTCACCCTGTAGGATTAAGTCGTGTAATGAGATTTTTAGAGAGGAGGTGTTAGTATTTGAATTTATTGTTATAAGCTGTAGTTTAAATTTTATAATTTGTTTATCGGGAGAGAGCCGCAGGTCGTAATGATAACATTAACATAAAGACCTAGAACGCCTAGCAAGTTCTAAAAGATTGAACGTCAGAGTGAACCTGATTTAGGGAGGATAATTAAAAAATAGTAAGTAAGCTTGCAGCGAAATATTGAAGCATCAAAATGATAGAGTTGTTTTATAGCTGGTAGAGTGAATCAATCAGTAATTTTATGTTTATGTATCTGTGTCAGCTATCGCGCATACCGAGTTATTTTGTACAAGTAAGTTGATTTTTACGTTAGTATGGTGCAAGTAACGTGACTGTAAGTGTGCGTCTACAACAATAAAACTAATTTGTTATTGTTACGTGGCTTGAACATTGAATTATTTTCACCATATAATTCAAAAGTATTAGTGTTAAGCATTACAACCCGATCTCAAGGAACGGTATAAACATTTGATAAGTTCAGAAATGGATTACATTTTTATAACAAATATTGGATCGGCAGTAAATAGAAAACTTCGCTTAACATTGTCGTAAAATAGAAAATTTCTAACTTAAAGAGATATTTGTATTTTTGCCCCAATGGCAAACATTTTCTATCTCTGCTAGTATCGAAAACTGATGCTCGGACATGGTTAAAATTGGAGAAATTATTAATTCTAGGAATAATATTATATGATGTAATACTGCTACAATTAAAACAATATAAGAAGAAAAAAATAACTGGTCAGAAATCCCCAAACAGCAAGTACACACTGTTTCGATATAGATTATAGGGGTATATTTATTACATTAGATAAACGGGGTCATAAATAATAATTCAATTTCACTTCACACAAAATTTTTAAATTTTTACAACCTGTAATTTCGAAAATACTTCCAATATGTTTTTTGTTTTTTTTTGTAATGCTTAATAACAAAGCAATACAAATTATTGAGAGTATGTACAGACGGTTTACACTAACACTAGTAACAGTTGACTAAATAAACATTCATTTTAAGTTTTTTCATATACTTTAGGCTTGTCTCGTCTCACCAGTTTCTAAAATTACATATCATCATCTATCCATATAAATCACAATGTGTTCTGTAAAATTAGCCTAATTTTCAATAACCTAAAAATTGATAATTTAAGTCATTAATTTTTTTTTTCAATCAGTCACATAGTGCTAGTTGCAAACCTAAGGTTATTAAACTTTTAAAGTTTAAACCAATAAGTTTAGGCTATTTATTAAAACAAAGATCACACAAAAAATTCGATAACATTTCATAATATATTTACAACAAATAATCTAGCATGAAACCATTTTTTTCTTACACTATAATTGATAATGGTGAAATTTACGGTTTTATCAAAGTACAACTGACAGTTTTCAATTTTAAAAGGAAAATTTCCTGTTATTCATACAACAATTTGTTAAGACACAATTATAAATTATCATATAACCTCAAAATATGCTGAGTTCAAGAATAAAGTTAATAGAGAAACACTAAAAACATACCAAAACTAAAGTGAACCTTCTTTCTAACTCATTTGGTTCCGGCATGGGCATTTTGATGTTGTAAACTCCAGACGATTTACTTTGCAACGAAAGCTGGTGATCAACAGTCGTCTGCAAACTTTCACTTTCAGAGTTTCCCATTTTAGGGTTCCAAAAAACAAACGAATAATTTTTACCCTGTTAAATTTCAGGTTACATTCTCATATATATATATATCTTTACATATCATAATTCAATCCAGTGAAACGTCCAGTTCTTATAGTTTATTGTTTCATACATTATCGTACTAAACCTAACCCAGTTAGCATCGTCAACGCTCTCTTTCGAGCATCGAGCCGCTGGGCAACTGTTAAGCCTACACATTAGCGCACACATTTCAATTGAAATACTACAACTTCGGAAAGTTTTTTCTCTGACGTCATTCATCAGGTGGCAGCACAAGCAAAAGGCAGTTTAATTGGATTATCTCATAACATTATAACACGACATACAATCACGAAGCGAGTACACGAAATGGTTGGAACAATAAAAATATCAAAAGTTTAAAATAGACATTTTTCAATTTATTTGCACGTTATTATTGACACAGGTTAGTAGAAAAAATTTGTGTACAAAGTTTGATGCAATTGTAGGCAAATTTTTCTGTCGAACTCTTGGATATGAAAGTTTTTGCGGATGAAGAATTAAGTATATATAGGCCAACAAGCATAGTTAATATGATTCTTGCTATAAGACATTCTAACAATTAGTTTAATTTTGCAAGCTCAGAATGGTTTATTTGTTTGTTTTTAAATGAAAAAATACTGTTTCTAAGCAGAATGAAATTATTTAGGCCCTATTTCCCGTGATTAAAAATAACGTAAATGAGTACGAGTATTACAAGAATATCCAGAACGTATTAGTACTAATTTATGAAGTAATATTTAGTTCCGATTTTAGACTTGAAACGTTCTCCTGTCAATTTTCAGTATCATCTCGTATGTTCGTGCTCTAGACAATATTTGTCATGAATACTTTATTGGTATTAGTGTATTTTTATTATTTGTATTACGTCGTATATGTATATATATTATGGTATTTCCGATAAGTAACATGACGTTATTTTGTGAATTATTTCTAGTAATAAATCGTTTAGATGTTGTATTTTACTGCAGTAAAAAATCTCTATTGATATTCTCTGTAATTATGTTTTACAAGATTGGTCAATAAATATCATTGTTGATGTAACTGATTCACTGATTAAGTTGAAAGTAACTCTAATCTGATTAATGTTATAGAAATAGAGTAAATAGAAATCCGAGAAATAAGAAAAGCTAATTACTACAAAACAAAGGATTCTAGCCAGCGAAGCGTTGCACATAGCAACCACAACCATATCTTATCCATAAAATCAAAACTTGAGAGAGAGAGCAAACGAAGATATAGATACTGAAACCAGTCGAGTCATGCGTCAGTGAGGTCAAGAAGAAATTTAGTGGGGATGTTTCCACTAGAAGACAGCAAGAGTATTCAGTGGATAGATGTCATTAAGTTAAACACAACGAAGATTGACAGCAAGATGGAAGGAGAATGAACATGGAATGGACATACGAGGTGAGATGGACACTGGTTATAGGGGGGACATGGACAAGAGCTGTTTGAATGGTCAGTGGCAAAATTGAGCAGTCTAGTTCAATAAAACAAAATGTGAAATACACGAGGAGAAAGTTGTATGGTTGGCCACTAATAGCAAAGATAATGACAGGATCACACTCCTAACAGAATCCCTAAACCTCGTCAGAAAAGTAGAGACAGGTTTTGTATAAAGAACATGGGTAAAACTTTTGAGAGAACTGAAGTCTCATTGATAATGACCAATATTCCAGGGTCAGGCTAAAGTGACATATCATTTAACATAGGCGTAGGGGCTTGATTTTAGCTGGGGGGTGGAGCAACTTTTGCCCGAAATTATAAAATCGACCTATAAGGTTTAAAGTCGCTTGAAATGGTTTCAATGACCTCCATGTCACGTGTGGGTAAAGTATTTTCTGAAAAGGCATAATCAATTTGCAAATATAAAAGTTATAGATACGTACGGAGCTTTTGCCCGAAAAACTACTTGGGCCAGAATTTTGGGGGCAATTGCCCCCTTGACCCCCCTACGCCTATGTCATTCAATGAGAGAGTGGAACTCCTATCTGACAAGCCACAGTCCTTGGGCAATCCGAGAAGACCTCCCTATGATATCGTCAATGAAACACTATATAGACTAACGAAACAGGAAAAGAACGAACAGAGATCATACACTGAAAGACTGTTGGAAAATATGTTGAAAGTATGGAAGCGAAGCGAGTGTGAATGTATGTGTAAAAGACAGATGTTCATTAATTCAAACTTAATTGGGCATCATTGCTAGAAGAACCTTGAAGAGATTATTGGAGGGAGGTGAGCCGGTGCCAAAACTCTTCAAGTGTAAAATAACAGTAGAATTATTATTCTTAACTTTGTTTAACTCAAACATGAGTTTAGTAAATAAATAGTTAATAAAATAACGACCTATATGTCCCGAATTTATCTTTATTAGCTCAATATTTTGCTATTATAGCTTCGTCAGCTACAAATGAATTTGTAGGATATCGATAGCTCCTGACGAAGGTGTAATAGCGAAATATTGAGCTAATAAAAGTACAATCTGGCGATATAGGTTGTCATTTTATTTACCTTAACAGTAAAATTAATCGTATTAAAATAGTCTTTCTTGTGTTAGGTGCCAGAATTAAAAAAATAATTATAATAAATGATACAATAAATAGAAAAACTGGAATACTTACATGTTATTAAATGGAATTTCTGTTTAGAAATGGACCTTGCAGTCAAAGAAATAAAACGTTAAGTGGACTGGACTTTTCATTTTAGCGAATAACCCAAAAGAACTCGCCCAACTATAGCAACCATTTGATGTTATAAGTTATTTGGTGTCTGAGACGAATTTAAAATGAGAGTGAGAATCAACCAAAATTCAATACAAAATAAGTAGTCACTAAGATATCTTAGTGACTACTTATTTTGTATTGAATTTTTGGTTCACTTTAAAGTAAGCAACCCGGGTTGCTTATTCTAAAGTGAACTCTTGGTTCAGTTAATACTGATATAATTTAAATAAATTAATAAACAAGCCTAAAGTAATGACATAGTGTGAGGTAACCTGTCCTAAAGCCAACGGCTTGAAAAAATTGATCATGAAAGTAAAAATATCTATCGAATTATAAACTTAAACCGCGTTATATCACCAAAGTTTTTAATAAAAACAAAGCTCTTTAATCAACTCTAAATTAAGAAATTAGCATTTTTTTAAGTTTTATAGTTTATATATTTCGTTTTATATTTTTAGCATATAGACTAATTACGAGATTAGGTTATAACTTTTGTTGCTAAGCGACATGATATAAAAAGCCATTGTTGGAACGCATTGTTACCAAAACGCACTGGCTTTTCTATATATTACTATTTTATTATGCTTCTTCTTTTTTGAGTCCTTTTAATTTCTAAATTCCAATTTTTATCACTTTAATACTTGCTTTTCTTCTTAAAACTGTTTATGGAACCACTTCAACAATGTTCCTTATAACAATATTTTTATTAACGTGCTCCACGCAGTACGCATATAATTTTGAATCTATTTATATTCTAACCCTTCAACGATACTGACTAAACCTTTTTTCTACGTAACACCGTTTAAACTGCCTGACGAAGGGCTTCTGCCCGAAACGTTGTAAATAATAATAAAGTTTTTGTAATAGACGTGTGTTTTACCTATCTTGAACACTATTTTCCCACGTCTTTCGGTCTTTTCTACCGTATACATTAGATGGAACCACTTCTTTTCTATGTGGTTTTTCGCTAGATTGCCCCATTAAAAAGATACGCACGAACGTGCGTGTCTGTCTGTCTGTCTGGGATTTATATCTATAATTTGATATATAAGGGACAACGTATTTTCCATATGGTTTTTCACTAGCTTGCCTCCTTAAAAAGATGCGCGTACGTACGTGGATAAGATAAGTAATAATACCCAGGTGTACACCTTCAAGGTCCACTTAGTATGGGTGTAAATTTTCAGGTTTATAGATTTTTTTCGTCTTGGAGCTATGATAGTCACATTTCTTTTTCTATTTGGTTTTTCGCATAAAAAGATGCGCATGCGTGCACGCACGTAGATAAGTAATAATACCTAGGTGTAAACCCTCAGGGTCCACTTGGCATGGGGGCAAAATTTCAGGTTTCTAGGTTCTTTTCTCTTGGAGCTATGGCGGTTGCCAGACACAGACAAGACACGCCCTGTTATTACTACACTATCGTTATATGTTTCCAAATTATGCCTTTCAAAACTACATATAACTTACTTTTTTTTACATTACTTTAATTCAAACATTTTATCTAATCACTTTGATTAACATAGATTTTCATAGATAATAAAAATAGGACTGCAGTATCTTAAATTTAGATTGATTAATCTAGGTTTTCAGTTTCTTAACCATAAATAACTTTTTTAAACCAAATAAAACTGTGAAGCATGCCTAAGCGACCGCTGAATTTGTAATATTTTTCTTTAGCTCACGTAACTTCTTAAACTTTAATTTATCACAGAGTCAACAATACTTATTGTGAATGTAAGTTTATATAGCTGGTCCTCTGTAAAAACGTAATAAACAAGTTATGAGTCTTGAAATTAATCATGAAAGTCATTTACGTAGAGTCTTCTTTATATAAATTGTATTCCTGTTTACGTAATTATTTTCTGTTCTAGATATTTCCACTTATTTAGGTTAAAATTTTGATTTCTTTTCGGATAATTCCAGCGCAACAAATACTAAAATAAAAAAGATTTACAGATTACTTTTGATTTCGTGATGATTCCAGAATACGTTACTCTCGTTCTCATAATACATGTACCAGTTTCTATTAGAAATAGCAGAATCGAAGATTTTATCAAGAATTATAACCCAAATCATTCTCGTGTTATCAGTCAGGGATGATTATGCAAAAAAAAGTAATAACGGAATATATTATGAGGAAGTCAGCAAAACTATTTTAAATTCTGTTAGGGTTGTTTACAAAAGTTTCATAAAAATTGATTTTTTTAAATAATTTTCATATTATGTTTAATCATCCTCGGATTAGAAAACCGTAACATATTTATTCATATAGGTCAGCAAATAATCTTAAAATACTTGGTTCTGTTACGACAGCAGAGGTCACGTGACCCTTGTAACATGTCATATTCTCGAAGCTTCTTGAAGTCTCGAGAGGTTACTAGATATGCGGTATTCTTGTATATATAAGGCCGGTAAGAACTGACGGCAACAATACTTGCATCCCCTGTGTATAGTTTTACCTGTAAACCAACCACAATACTTGCATCCCTTGTATATAGTCGTACCTGTAAATGAGAAACAGTACTTTCAT
>NW_013668451.1:21847-24465 GCF_000517525.1 Limulus polyphemus | reverse complement strand
GGAAAATTAACTAACGACCAGAGACGTAACAGTACACAATATTATATGGTAAAGGACTGAACACCAAAAAAAGAAAATAATAAAAGTTTTAAAGTTTAATTAGTTTTGTTTCCATGATTTCATCCGCACGCCCGAAAAGTTAATAACATATTATTTTCATGTGTTTTGATTACAGTTATATATACCTGGAAAGTGAGGTTATTAATTATTTCATATCAAACAATTTGTGTGTGTAATTTTTATACACAGATTTGAAGAATTTTTCGTCTACTAAATATAACGACAATGGTAACTTTTTCCAATATATTTTGGTTAATACTATTTCATTTTAAGCTAACTTATCCTATTGTTCACGTACATATAACATGTTTAGATAACGGTAAAAAAAATATTCAACAAAACAATTAATTTGTAGATAGTTAAAGATAAAAGTTCTACATTTCATCTGGAGCGTTCACCTCGACGAACACTAGGAAATACACAAGTTTGTCCACAAAACTGAACTCGACAAACAACTTTCATGAGGTTTCAGTTACATATTCAACAAGAGTTATGATTATAAGCTTTCCTTCTTCCAATAAATATGCAGTAGATACTTACCAGTCACATTTTGTAACTTGTTTAACAAAATTTAAAATAGAACCATTTTATATCTGATAGTTAGGCAAAGAATTTTCTATCCAATACAGTTATTGAAGTTATAATAAAAATAGTGTAGTAGAATAAAAATAAGGCAATATTATTCAATTTAGGTTGATACAGAGTAGAAAGAACTACTCCATTTTTTACTGGACACTTTTTTAAAAATTGTATATAAGAATTGCTCTTCAAAATTAACTGTATGTGTCATAGAAAATGATACATTTACAACTGTGTCATTATGACAATAGTGATCTTAGTAGTTTTATATAAACCTATTATTCTGTAATTTTTCATTAAAATGTTCTTACGGTTTAATCTTTCATAAACATTTGCTCGGCCATTCTACAACTAGAGAAAATCGTTACTACTTCATATTTATTATAAATATTAAGATTGTCATTTTGTATATTATGTACCCAGTTCTCGAGTTTCTTTATTGCTGTAACTAGTTAATAAATAGCATCTAACTATATTGGATTTATTTATGAAGTTCGCTTCTGAGGGCTCCATAGGTTCTTAATCTTGTTCTAAAGAGTTAACACAAAAAGTACTTGCTAATAAGGCATTTTTTAACAACTCACACTACCATGCTAATAAGGCGGTAGTGTGAGTTGTTAACAAATAGGGAGAATGAATCACGAGCTTGTACCATTGGAAACGTCTTTATGTGTTTGTAACATAACTCTTTTTTTTTCTTTTTTTGTGAGCAAAATGAACTGATTTGTCTACAGTTTTGCGTTTAAAATTAAGCCTATAGCGCTTACGGTGTGGTAGTGTGAGTTGTTAACAAATGCCTTATTAGCATGGTAGTGTAGTTGTTAACAAATGCCTTATTAGCATGGTAGTGTGAGTTGTTAACAAATGCCTTATTAGCATGTACGAGATCCCAGTCCATCATAGATTAACCCCCAACTAACAGCTAAGTACCAATCATACAGCTGAGTAGACTGGAAGAAATGGGCTAAAGTGACAGGAACCAGTCTCGACCTCGCAACTATTTAACTACGAGCCTAAAGCGCGAAGCCACTTATCCACGCTGCCCCAAACTGGACAGAAAATATTTGCGAGAATGCTTATGTGTATTGAATGTTTCCAGTTTTAGACATTTATTCCCAACTGACCTTCAGTGGAGATCAAAATTCGATCATATGATCGAGACACGAAAATATAGTTTCAGTAACGCTTATAACACAATCATTGCTCCATGAATGTCTTTAAACATAAGATTGGTTCTAATGAGCCACGTTTCTGTAGTGTTTGTGTTATCCTGACAGTTGTGTAATGAAGCGAGGAATGTTCTGATGGCAAGTATTCTCCCCATTGATTCCAATCATATTTGCCTCATATTGTTGCATTTTTACACAATTCAATATTCAATTACACAGTATTATTGTGTAACAATGCAACACAGCTGTAGGGTTTTAATTTGTTTGTTTGTGTTGAATTTCGCGCAAATCCACATGTGGGCTATCTGCACTAGCCGTCCCTAATTTAGCAGTTAAGACTAGAGAGAAGGCAGCTAGTCATCACCACCCACCGCCAACTCTTGGGCTACTCTCTTACCAACGAATAGTGGGATTGACCGTCACATTATAACGCTCCCACAACTGAAAGGGCGAGCATGTTTGGCGGGACGGGGATTCGAACCCGCGACCCTCAGATTGAGAGTCAAGCGCCCTAACCACCTGGCCATTTTGTCTGTCAGTACAATGATTCGATAACGGTGGCTACTATTATTTTGTCTGTCAGTACAATGATTCGATAAAGGTGGCTACTATTATTTTGTCTGTCAGTACAATGATTCGATAACAGTGGCTACTATTATTTTGTCTGTCAGTACAATGATTCAATAAAGGTGGCTACTATTATCTTGCCGGTCAGTACAATGATTCGATAACGGTGGCTACTATTATTTTGTCTGTCAGTACAATGATTCGATAACGGTGGCTACTATTATTTTGTCTGTCAGTACAATG
>NW_013668451.1:0-20930 GCF_000517525.1 Limulus polyphemus | reverse complement strand
ATTCGATAAAGGTGGCTACTATTATTTTGTCTGTCAGTACAATGATTCGATAAAGGTGGCTACTATTATTTTGTCTGTCAGTACAATGATTAGATAACGGTGGCTACTATTATTTTGTCTGTCAGTACAATGATTCGATAAAGGTGGCTACTATTATTTTGTCTGTCAGTACAATGATTAGATAAAGGTGGCTACTATTATCTTGCCGGTCAGTACAATGATTCGAGAAAGGTGGCTACTATTATTTTGTCTGTCAGTACAATGATTCGATAATGGTGGCTACTACTATTTTGTCTGTCAGTACGATGATTCAATAATCCCATTCCAACAAAACATAAAGCCACCCATACTGAAGTTGCTGCATCCCTCATGGTATATTGGGTGTACACATCCTTATGCTGTTCCCAAACACATACACCTGATGGAAAATGGTGTTAATGCTGTATTTGAATTCACAGTTTGCATTCACTGCACCAGTACATGTAAAAGCATAAACTTCTTGAAATGATCAGCGACATACGTGTAACTCGGTGATGAAAGAATTAGAACAAAGGATCATCACAAAATCAAGTGGAGTTAAAAATGACCCAGAAACTGGAGTGCCTTCAAAGAGTTTACTATTTTTCTTCAGGAGTAAAAGACATAAAGAGTGTGGGGTAATAAATTTGAAAAAAATGTACACGTCACGTGAACAGTAAGTGCTCATGGAGGTGGAAATAAAGCTGACCGATCCTGATTGATGTGTTATTAGAGAACAGAAATGTTAAGGGCATGTGTTAATTCAAGGAAAAAACAGTATGGTGAAGGTTGAAAGAGTTACGTGCTTATAAACAATCATAATATTAACTATTGTTTAATATATTAAGATGCAGTAAGAAATAGGGGTGAAATTCTGCCCGCACTCACCGGTACTGAATACTGGAACTTATTTTTTAAGGTGCTACTAGTACCGGGACTTACTTGAGCTGTTTTGTAAATTTTTTTTTTCTTTTTCAAAAACAGGTCTACTTCACCAAGTTGAGTATCTCTATTTTTTTTATTTTTTTTGAGAACTATTTCACTCCTGGTAAAAACCATAAGATCCTGATAACGATACATTTGGTGGAATGGCCTTCTGCCTGGAAAAAGTATAATAATTACTATTCAACCTTTTAAGCTACACAATGGGCTATATGAGTGTCCACCATAGGGAATCAAACCCCGCATTTTAGCGTTGTAAGTCCGTAAACTTACAGCTGACTTACTGGGGAGACATGCACCTTGTGGACTAACGAATTCAGGCTAACAACTGAATGTTCTTTGTTACCAAGTGTCAAAATGCAGGAGATCTTTCTATGAATGATATAAATGTGTAAAGCTCAACTTATAAGTGTTTCTTCTGAAAAACGAGCACGAAAATCAGAAATGTCCATTTGGAATTAACAAATAAAAAAGTCCTAATTTAGTTACGAATTTCTTTTGTCCACAAGGATTTAAATAAGCCTATTTGGTTCACATTAAAACAGATATCTTGTTCATTAGAACTAACTCGTATCTCAATAACACTGACTTTCTCTTGCAAAACTGTTTTGAAAGTTTGTGGCACAAAATACATGATGGCTTAAGTGATAAATATGATATTTAAAAATTAACGAGATAACGCATATATATTTTTAAGAAAAAGTGAAACTCCTTATAGTTGAAAGTTACAATCAATCAACCGTGCAGAATAAAACTCAGCTGCACAGTAGAACTCAGGTCAACTTAATTCACTAACAACAACAACTTGTAGCATTTGGATGCATGACCTTGAGGTCACAACAGATCGTACTTTATTTACTTAAAAAAGAATTGCAGGCAGTAAAACAAGTAGTCAACATATAGATCATGAAAATATATACTTGGGATTTTAGGGTATTTGAGAATGTACTTAGGAATGTTACACAAATAAACTTTGTTCAAAGCAGCAAAGTTACATAGTATTCTAGTGGATATATATATATATATATATACATTAATCTCACTAAACAATATAAATGTTATGACTAGTGGTTAGGTATGTTTATGTTGGTTATGAATACTTGAATTCAGCTAAACATTACAGTAGTTAGCTTTAGTACATTTGGTAGAGTATTACAATCCTGTTGTTCTTTTTCCCCCATTAGTTTTATTTTTTAAACAATTTTTTAACCATTCATAACATCCATGGCAACCTTGAAAAATAAGGTCTCCAAATTATTCTTTATAAATTGGACAGTCTATTTTTGATGACATTTCCGTATAGACAGTTTTAAGTTGGGTGTAATCGTTCAGTGCAGCTAAGCCGTTCTCACGACCGAAACCTGACATCTTGTATCCGCCAAAAGGAACTTCGGGAGGAAACACATTGCAGTTATTAATCCACACAATACCGGCCTGCAGCTGGGCTGAAACACGGTGAGCACGCTGGAGATCTCTGAAAATGCAAGGTAATTCACTTATTGAACTTTTCCATTAATTTATAATAAGAAACTCAACATGCATAACAAAACTTAAAATAAATTACTACTCATTGTAACATTAGATTTAGCATATTTCACAAAGTCCACAAGATAGAAGATATAATTAGTGCATAAATTATTGAAAACGATCTTTACATCATCGGACTGTATACATTTTAAAATTAGTCTGAGTGTATGTGTATGTGTGTGTTTTGTCATAGCAAAGCCACATCTAGCTATCTGCTGTTTCCACCGAGGGGAATTGAACTCCTGATTTTAGCTCTGTAAATCCAAAGACTTATCGCTGTCTCACCAGATGGAAAAATTAGGCATATATATCTTACAGAAAAATGTGATATCCTAAAGAATACTTTATTTTAACTTCTTTATAATAGTTTTTCTGTGTGTCCAAAATATATAAATTCACATTCATGAAACAAAGAAATATCTCATATCTGATTTTTTTTGACAATCCACATAAACGATCAGCCAAGCAAACATTTATCTCATAATGTAAACTGGACTCAGTACCTGATAATATAATTTTAAATATTTCCTTTTACTGTAATGTTTGCACTAACAAAGACATTACTTTTAAATATAGAATTAACCACGAAAGCCTAGGTTTTTTGTCTTTTATCACAGTTCCTACTGACTAGCTGCTAACCAGTGCTGATCAGGTACTAAAATTAATGTTTTAATGAAGTAGTAAAGAAAGTCTGATATTTCTATTTTTATGAACAAGAAAATCTAGATTTCTGGTCAGAGGGAAATAATTTTGTATTTCAGACAGATGGAAAACATCGTAGCATTTGAATCAGTTAAGACATAAAGACAGTAGTAACTTTGCCAAATGGCAAATATACTCCAGAATTTTAATCAAATACTTAAAAAAAAAGAGTAGAACTTTAACCAATTGACAAAAAAATTTAAAGTTTTGAGAATTGTAGTGAGGCACTTTTGATTTTGATGTTAGTTGGAAATCAATCTGAAATTAGGAAAAGTACAGTTTCTGAGCAAAGTGAGATTACTTCTAAAATGTGCCATTAATATAAAATGAAAAACTATTTACTTTGTCATCACTCCAGCTGCTAGCCCGAATGGAGTGCTATTAGCTCGTGCTATCGCTTCTTCTTCAGTATCAAAGGCCAAAATGGTGACAACAGAGCCAAAGATTTCTTCTTTCACACAAGTCATGTCATCATGACAATCAGTCAGGACACATGGTGATAAATAATAACCACCTGCTAGTTTTGTGTCACTTGGATTGATTCGTTTCCCGCCACACAGTAAACGTGCTCCCTTTAGAAAACAAATGTATACTTCAATAAGGAAGCACATTATGTTAATATAATAATACATAGGCAAACAATAACTTATAAGCATAAGGAAAAGTTCTATTGATGTTGGAACATACAACATGTTTTGTCGTTCTTTGCCAACCTATTATAAAACAAATCTAAATATTTTTTTTCAAATACAGTTTAAAAAAAACTATCACATTAACAGTACCTGTTTTTTGGCCTCATCAATATAATGAAGCACTTTTTCTGCATGTTCCAGCGTGATGGTTGCTCCTACAGTCGTCTCATTGTCAAATGGGTCCCCAATGACCATTTTCTCACAAGCAGTAACAAGCTTTTCTTGAAAGTCTTTCAAAATAGGACGTTCCACAAACACTCTCGTGCAGTTGCTACAAACCTAAGGACAACAAAAGTAGACAGTTTCTTAGTCACCTAAAGGGTTCACGCAACTTTCCATACAATAAATAAAACTTTTACTGACTAATTAATTCCTAAACATACACTGTTTAAAATATAAATATTTTATTTCTGTGATTTTTTTAAAAATTGGAATGCTTCAACATAAACAAGTTTCAGTAAAAACAAACATAAAAAAACATTTTTCATCACATTACTGGTCACGAGTGCAACATGGAAGATTTAAAAAAAAAAGACTAATTTTGGACTAAGTGGGTTTGATTCACTTGGACATTTTCATCCTGATACATTTATATTTCAATAAACTACTAACACTCTTGTTTTAATTGAATTAATTGCAGAGAATAACCAGTAAAATGTCAACATCATCCAGACTTTGCAAGTTTTAACATGGCTAAAACTGAGGAAAAAAATTCAAATAGTTTATGCACAAAGGAATGAAAAATTAATGTTTTACATAACATGAATAAAACTTAACAGTATGTTTCTCAAAATAAAATATTAAAGCATTTCACTTTCTTGCAACTTGGAAGCTAAAGTTTAATAAGAGGATGGGATGATCTAGAAAAACTTCTAGGTGGAAGAATAGTATCAGATGAATAACTTCAACATCAAGCAGGTTCCATATATCTTTAGAAATAAGCAAACAGGATCATTGTCAGAGTCAGGAATAGAGCTGGTTGGAAATAAGAGATCTGCATGGAAATGTTACGGCCAAAAATGTGTGAATAAGGGCAAGCTTTTCAGCTTTACAAAAGATTAAAAGACTTGGAAAAACAAATGAGATAAAGTACAAATGTAACATGAATTGCCAAAACACAGGTTAATATACATGTACACAATAAATATGGATAAGGTTACCTGGCCTTGAGTTAGAAAATTTCCTAACATAGTTGCTTTGACTGCTTCTGTAAGATCAGTGTCAGCAAAAACCAACATGGGTGACTTTCCTCCAAGCTCTAATGTTACTCGTTTCATTCCATCGGCACAAGCTTTCATGATTTTCTGCCCTGTAGGGACACTTCCAGTAAAACTAATCTTGGCTACACCAGGATGCTGACAGAGTGCTTCACCAGTAGAACCAGCACCCTTGAACAGGTGTAACAAGTTTATTTACGAACAGAAATTATTCCAAAAAAAAACTTGATAATCATAACATCTACAAGCTTGTGAATATAGTGACAAAAAATCTTAAAAGAAACAAAATTACATTTATTTCAATCAACTTACACACAAAAAGTGGGGGATCAAGAATTGATCTGATTTTAATATATTTCATTTTATCAATTCACGATAGTGGATCTGTAAGCACATGTGAATAAGTTAAATAACAGGGACAAAGTTAGTGTAAAACAATGAAAGTTTTAAAAGAAAGAGGAATGATAATGCAACATATGTGTGAGAAACAAAAACAACAAACCTTTAACACTTAACTACATTTTTCACAAAACAAAGTTACAATTTTGTTCACAGCACAGACTTATGGGCTTGTACTAAAATGAGGCTTTGAACATTTGAAGTATCTAAAAATGGATGATTATTCAAGTGGTTATTAAAAAGAAAAATGTATTTAATTTAAAAACTTAAATATGTGTGTATTTAACAAAAGTATTTAATTTTTTTTGCAACGTTCAAACACTATCAGAGTTAGAGTAATGACAAAAATATGCACGACCCAATTTACCCCACATTCTATTTATAAAATCTCATTACATACTACGGACATTAAACATATTATGAACACAAAACTAAAACCATTAAGTGAATTTTATGTTCACTTGTAAAGTAAATATTAAGGATAGTGATAACTGTAACAGTGTAAATATTAAGGACAGTGATAACTGTAACAGTGTAAATATTAAGGATAGTGATTACTATAACAGTGTAAATATTAAGGATAGTGATAACTATAACAGTGTAAATATTAAGGATAGTGATAACTGTAACAGTGTAAGTATTAAGGATAGTGATAACTGTAACAATGTAAATAATAAGGATAGTGATAACTGTAACAATGTAAATAATAAGGATAGTGATAACTGTAACAATGTAAATAATAAGGATAGTGATAACTGTAACAGTGTAAATATTAAGGATAGTGATAACTGTAACAGTGTAAATATTAAGGATAGTGATAAATGTAACAGTGTAAATATTAAGGATAGTGATAACTGTAACAGTGTAAATATTAGGATAGTGATAACTGTAACAGTGTAAATATTAAGGATAGTGATAACTGTTACAGTGTAAGTATTAAGAATAGTGATAACTGTTACAGTGTAAATATTAAGGATAGTGATAACTGTAACAGTGTAAATATTAAGGACAGTGATAACTGTAACAGTATATCATTTCATACAACTTTTATGTTGTTTTAGACAGAATTATATCATTACTTCTAGTTTAACTTAACTGTGTAGCCAAATAACATAAGAGGCTGTAGGTCACAGCGATTTCCATATGCCACCAGCTGATAGGGCCGAGAGAAAACAGCTAAAAGTAGGTTTACTTTTACTCTGTGTTGACTGCGATAATGCTTTGGTTGATATGTCGTTTTTGGTGATGTCTGGTGTTGTGTGCATTTTTATGTTTGATGAAGGAGTCACGTAGGGAATAAGTTTGGGAAGCACTGCAGTTGGATGTAAAAATCCCCACAGACAAGATGGACAAGAAAACAGCTAAAAGTAGGTTTACTTTTACTCTGTGTTGACTGCGATAATGCTTTGGTTGATATGTCGTTTTTGGTGATGTCTGGTGTTGTGTGCATTTTTATGTTTGATGAAGGAGTCACGTAGGGAATAAGTTTGGGAAGCACTGCAGTTGGATGTAAAAATCCCTACAGACAAGATGGACAAATCCTTCCTAGGATTTAATAAACAAAACTAGAAACTTACCTGAATAACATTAACTACACCAGGTGGGACACCAACTTCTGTTAAAATCTCACCAAAGACAACAGAAGTGACTGGTGTAAACTGAGAAGGCTTGTAAACAAAAGTGTTTCCACAGGCCAGAGCAGGAGCGGCTTTCCAAGAAATAGTTTGAAACGGGTAGTTCCAAGCACCAATTCCACCAACCACTCCTAGAGGCTCTCTCCGAACAACAGCAAAATTCCCACCAGGAAGCTGATAGTGAAGACCTATTGTAACAGAGAGAAATAATTTATCACATTTACAGTTTGTATAAATAACTTGAACATTCAAAATTCATGTTGAAGTTGAGATCACTCAGTATTAGTTTTCCATTTTCAATCTTTAATGGTATCTTAATTAGTTTGCATAATTTAATTTTTATGTAGCAAGAAATGAGTGTTATAGTTCTGAATCAGAATGAGGATGTTCTTGTCTAAAACTAAAATTTCTCAAGTCCAGAACATTTCACTTGAAGACACATTTGATGCAAAAAACAAAAAAAAGATTTGAAAGCAAAGATTTCAAAATGAAATAACAATAGACTATTAAAAAGTGTATTCAGATTAAAATATTTTTTTTTACCATTTGAAACTAGCGTTGAGCAATTACCTTTTAACAGTTTGATTCAATATTTGTATAAAATCCTCAATTACAATTATCAACTATAGCGAGCCGTAGGGTGATAATCTGATTACATATGCTCAAGTTGATGCGATAAACCTTTTTTTTCTTTGACCCTGAACTATGACCTGGAAGATAAAATATATAATGTCAAAGCTGTCTTACAGAAAACTTTATCTCAACAGTGGACACTGAACAGGGGCAAATGGGTTTAACATTTATTTCGGGTGAGAATGAGGTATTCCCTGGCAAAAGAAACCATGAGACGACGAACCTGATGGGAGGTGACATGAAAAAGTTAAGAGATGTCACTAGATGAGTTGCGTAACACAATCAGACAAAAAAGCAATCCTGCAGGAAGAAAAAAAAACAATGTAAACTGTCACAGGGAGCAGTATGGGTGAGATAAGAATGAGCTACCTGTACAGGACAAAGAAGAAAGGGTTGGGATGGGAAAATCATCTGGTCATCCTCCCAGGCAGCCAAAGTCTTGTGGAAGAAAGAGCAGTTTGGGAATATAATCAAACTGTCCCTGGAGTGCAGGAGTGACGTCTCCCACAAAAAAGAAGAAAATACATCTTCTTAGGAAAAGATGGTACAGAAAACAGGTAGCCAAAAATGAACATATGGGAGCCTTAAAACTCAATAGAGGTTCTACTCAGGAGGAGGAACCAGATGTGGAAAAGGACTGATGAGAAAGACTTGGAAGAGGTACATAAGAACTGGAGAAAGAAAAGAAGAACAGTTGGGAAAGAGACGGAAGGTCACTGATGTGTATACAGAAAGAGACTAGACCAATCCCGATTCATGATATCCACAGACAGAGCTGCAGAGTCTTGGGCTTATGACCAGAAAAGTGGAAAACTGGTAGTTAAGGGAGTTGCAAAGGCATTGTTGAGAATACTCCCAGAGTGATAAAGTATAAAGACCTGTGGGAAGGGTCCAGTATTGTCTAGACAGACAATCCATCACCAAGTTAAAAGCTCCCAGACATGACAGGCCGACAACTAAAATGTTTAAAATTTTGTTTCTTTCCTTCTCAAAATAAAAAAAAGTAAGAAAGACTACACTGACCAATAATTAAAAGTTTAAAATAAAAAGCCCAAATAGTCTGTAATTCTTAGTGATAAAAACATACATGAAGGGAAGAACCAGAAGCAAGGACAGGTGGTGGAAACTGCAGATAAAAAATCATCATTAAGAGTATTTATTAGGAGAGATACTTGTAAACTTTATAAGATATCCCTAACACTGGACAACCAACTAAAGCTTTCACCACAATATTATGTTTCTGAGAGCTTTTATTAGAAACTAACTGTAGATCTTACAGAACATCCCTAACACTGGACAACCAACTAAAACTTTCACCACAATATTATGTTTCTGAGAGTTTTTATTAGAAACTAACTGTAGATCTTAAGAACATCCTTAATGCTGAACAACCAACTAAAACTTTCACCACAATATTATGTTTCTGAGAGTTTTTATTAGAAACTAACTGTAGATCTTACAGAACATCCCTAACACTGGACAACCAACTAAAGCTTTCACCACAATATTATGTTTCTGAGAGCTTTTATTAGAAACTAACTGTAGATCTTACAGAACATCCCTAACACTGGACAACCAACTAAAACTTTCACCACAATATTATGTTTCTGAGAGCTTTTTATTAGAAAGTAACTGTAGATCTTACAGAACATCCCTAACACTGGACAACCAACTAAAACTTTCACCATAACATTATGTTTCTGAGAGTTTTTATTAGAAACTAACTGTAGATCTTACAGAACATCCCTAACACTGGACAACCAACTAAAATTTTCACCACAATATTATGATCCTAAATTCCTACAGCCTTTATTAGAAGTTATATAGAAGATATTCCTAACACTGAAGAATCAATTTAAAGTTCCCAATACAATATATAATATAAAATAAAATTAGTACCCCAACTAAAGATGATTACAAAATTTGAAACTCTAAGAAATAACTTATGGATACCAAGCCTACTTTACTCTATAAGTTTCAGAGTTCAGATGATGTTTGTTCATTTGTTTGTTATGGATTTCGTGCAAAACTACACGAGGGCTATCTGCACTAGCCGTCCCTAATTTAGCAGTGTAAGACTAGAGGGAAGGCAGCTAGTCATCACCACCCCCTGCCAACTCTTGGGCTACTCTTTTACCAATGAATAGTGGGATTGACCGTCACATTATAATGCCCCCACAGCTGAAAGGGTGAGCATGTTTGGTGTGACGGGGATTCGAATCCGCGACCCGCAGATTGCGAGTCGAGCGCCCTAACCACCTGGCCATGCCGGACCAAGAGTTCAGATGCTGGATCAATCACTCTAATGAATTTCTGTTACGTTATGTGTTTTTCATCACACAGAAACAGAGAACTTTCGACCAGCATTTATTTAAAAGTTACGCTTTTATCTGTCATCATTGTAAAGGGTTGGTAAAATAATTTAATTAAAATATATAAAAAAAAAGTTGAAGCTTAAAAAAAAACAAGTTTGTGTTTCAATTTTTTCATAACCAACTGTGCACTTAGATTTTTGTTACTTAATAAATAACCCTGATAATTTTAGTCACTGAAATAACTGATAGAAGGAGGAATAGACAGCTGAAAAAAAATGTTCTTACCTCCAACTGTTGATGCCACTCCCCCATAATATTCTAAGTAATCGGCACATCCTGAAAGGTCAACACGAGCTTCCCACACAGGCTTTCCTGTGTCTAAAACTTCCAGCTTTGCAAGTTCTTCTAAACGTTCCTAATAAAACAGTATGATAAAAAAACAATATTTTCTAAACATCATGAATTAGTAAGAGACACATACTTCAAAGGTATCTTTCTACAATATCTGTTATAAACATATATGAATATTTTACACAACCCCAAGAAAACTGTTCATTAACTGGTAAACTAGTAACTCATACGTTCATTGCTATAAAGCATTTTATAGATCGGTGGAAACTATTTATACATCACTGTCACTATATTTGCTTAAATAAAGGAATATTCTTTGAAAAACAGTATTTTATAAACCAATTACATGTAAACAATAACTGATATATTAACTTTTTTTTATTAGTTTTAAAAGTTTTCACTACTAACTGAAGGATGGAATCCATATGACTCAACATGTCAGTATGTTATTGATGAGTTAACATGTCAGTATGCTATTGATGAGTCAACATGTCAGTATGCTATTGATGAGTCAACATGTCAGTATGCTATTGATGAGTCAACATATCAGTATGCTATTGACGAGTTAACACGTCAGTATGCTATTGACGAGTTAACACGTCAGTATGCTATTGACAAGTTAACACATCAGTATGCTATTGATGAGTTAACATGTCAGTATGCTATTGATGAGTTAACATGTCAGTATGCTATTGATGAGTCAACATGTCAGTATGCTATTGACTCTGAAGTTGTTTATGTCAGTATGCTATTGATGAGGATAATTTATACCTGAGAGACTAATTTATTAATTTATATACAAACATGAAATGTTTTTTCCTTACCCTAACTTTCTGAGCAGCGGAAATTAAGAAACGGCCCCTTTCTAGACCACCTAATGCTGACCACTGAGCAAAAGCTGCTCTGGCAGCTTGAACAGCTTTGTCAACATCCTGTTGTCCAGAGTTTGGGATAGTGCACAGAACTTCTCCTGCCGAACATGAAAATAAAGTGATTACCTTTCAAAACAAGACCACGAGTAGTAGTAGGAGAACCCATTTTTTAATTAAGAAAATTTTTAATCCTAAAGATTTTTATTTACTCTTAATATTATGTTGTTGTTTTTTCTGGTGTCACAACAAAGCTGTAAATTTCCATATGTCCTAGAAAAATAAAAAAAGCATTATATATATATAAATAACTCTAATACTAATAGTTACATTGTTAACAGGTGATGAAATCAGCACTATAAAACAATAATGACATCAAGTTGACAACTAAGACCGACAAAGGCAATTCTCTTGTAATGTTCATTTCATATATGTACATATATACACACATGTTCATACCTTCTTGCCTGAATATAATGTGCACCCAATTTTGAATGGTTAGACATTTGTTTTTTTACACATCAGTTGTGCAAAATGTATTGAACCATTTCTAAATACAGTAAATAATTATTGATGTATTAAACATTTTGGGAAATCTTTAACTGAAATTTTTTTATGTGTCAATTTTACAAAATTTATTGAAAAGTTTATACGTAGTAATACACTAATTTATTCATTCATCTTCACATAAATCTTTGTCATCTTTAGAATTGTTGCTACCATAAGATTTACCACCTTAAATCTTTGCTTCATCCTTCATGTTATCATCCTTCCCATCCATTGAATATGCAACATTTTTTAAACAAATTAATAATTTTTCTTTGGTAGCTTCTAGTAAAATACCTAACAAAATTGAATGTGTGCAAATATAATGTGCAGTCAGTTTTTCGGGAGGTATTTGGAGGAAAAAAAGTGTGCATTATATTTGGGCAAATACAGTATATATATATATAAAGTACCTTTAAAACAATATACCTAACTTTATTGGTGAGTATTTTACTTTAGTATGATCTGTCTGCTGTGCTACTAATATTTGAAGTTTTACTACCATAATGAGAGCTGGAACACTAACTTCAGAAGGTAAGGTTTTCTTACTAACCACCCCCAATGGTAGGCAGTGAAGGGTGATATAGATGTGGGACGTTGTGGACTTGAGTACCCACATCTTTTTCTCTTAATCTGTTATTTTTCTTATTTCACTCTCTTATTATTTTTGTTTTTACAAATGGAAGTCAAGACTGATAGGTGGTGGATCCCCACTGCTACGTGGGTCCTACTTCCACAGTCCCCTCCAAAAACCAGGAAACAACTTATAACCCTGTGCCCTGGCGACTTTGTATTGTTGTGCAGGATTTTGGTTAAGGCTTGTTTTGTTTTATAAATATGTTCTATTTCATTATTGTTTGTAATACGGTCTTTCCTTTCTGATGTAAAGCAGGAATGTGCAACGTATGGCCTGTGAGGTGGTTTTATCCAGCCTGCGAGTTGTAAATTTCTGATGAAAACGTTAACCTAATTGTTTAGATAATGTTTATGTTCACATTATATTAATATATACATATATATATAAAAGAAAAGTCTGTACATCTTAATTTTTGTGGAAAAAATATTTAAAACGTTATGACCAGAATGTTCGTATCATCAATGAAACAAAAAGTCCTTACTTTTCTACCAAATAATTAAGTTGCATATTGAACATCACCGTGACTGAGGTGTTACTAAAAGAGTCGAGAATTTCTTACTTACCACAGCACAGACAATAGCTTTAAAATATGTCATCATCATCTCGTCATACCAAACAATATTTCTAGGACATAATCTAGTGTAAGTTTTGTCCCGCAACCACTCTTTTACAAAGAAAACAAAATGAGGAAGTATAAATGAGGGAAAAATAATAAGTTTTTCTTTGATGACTAACAGTGGATTAATTAACATATATAATGAAAGTTACAAATATTAGAATTTCCTTTATTAAATAAAAATGACCATTTTCCAAAGTAATACATTTCTGTATTTGATTCAAAAAAACTTAGGTACAAATCTGTTAATGTGTCATTCTGATACAGTAGCATTTAATCGTTTGAAGGTTTTATTGATTTAGCTTAGGGCTCAGAAAGGTCACGGGAATTCTCAACAAACTATTTACTAAAACTACTGTATTGACAACTCACACACCATACCTGTTGCTGGTTTTGAAACTTTTATATCATGAGTACTATCAACTGAAGTAACACGTTCACCGTTAATGTAGTTGAAAGGGCCTTGTAGGGCTGTAGTTGTTAAACCTTGCTTCATTATCTTAATATGCTGTCTTGATAAGATTAAGAATGATGAGAAACCTAACCTAAACATCAGAATCTTCTGTACAAACCTGAAAAAAACAGAAAGACATACCAATGAATCCTGTAGAATGACGGTTTTTCTGAAACTAACCATAAATTATTAACAGCTGAACTTTAAAAAATGATGCATTTAGTTTATGATATTCTGAGGTATATTTTGCTATTTGTAGACAGTTTGTATACTAGTTATAATACATATGTGGTATGCAGGTATACCATGTATTCTGAGTCTATGAGGCTTTCACCTAATACATGGTCACGAAAGTTGTTAAGCTGATTTCATTTTAACTGCCTTTGTTCATTGTCATTCTATTGAGGTCACACCCTGTCCTGCCCATGGAGAATGCGACTATAATGCTACCAGTTGTACAAGATTGTTGACAGCCAGTGTTCTCCAATGATAGGTCAGATGATGTCTTGAAGTTACAGCCTTTCCTATATTTGAAGAGAATGACCATTCATGTTTGTAGTGCTAGTCATTAGGGGTAAATCTGACGTATCCAATTAAGTAAAAAAAACATTATATTTAAATCTTAAGGGAGAAACTGCAATAGAGTAAACATTCTTGTTCCTGACCTAAAGTGAGTTGTTTGAATGGAAAACATCTTGAGAGAAGAAAGCAAGTTGACAAATTCATGAATGCAGAGAAAGCCAACCATACAGCATCCCTAAATCAAGTACATACACTGTGTTTTTGTTTTTGATTTGAATAATGATTTCATTCATTTTGTAGCTACTCATTGTGCCCAGTCTGTGTACTTTTTTGCTTAAACTTGACGAGTTTATTTAACTTCACTATTATTTCTTAATTTATTCTGTCGATCTCCACATTATAAAGTGGACCTACCCAATACTCTTTCAGAAAAGCAGTTCAACCTGAAAATACCACACAAAAAAATGAAAAAATTTTGGAATATGTAAAAAAAATTTAGATACAAATTTGAAATATCTATAGTTTAAATCTAAACATAAAACTCACTGTTTATTTAAATCTTATCATTTCTGTTTAGGATAAGCCATTTCTCAAAATACTCCAAAGGTAAAAAATTTTAAATGCGTAGAATAGAATATTATTACCTTCTCACCTAAGTTTAAATCAAGCTCAACTGATAAAAATAGCACCAGTTAATAAACTTACAAACTGAGAAAAGTAATACAAGTGTTAAAAATCAAAAGGTTTGAAAATTGAAACAAAAGGAGTATAATCAAAAATACATTGTACTGAGTGAAACACAGATAAGGCAATGTTAAAAGTTAGTTGGCTTAGAACAAAAGAAGTGGAAATTATACTATTTTTTTTATCCTTTCCACAAGAATCTTTTTACATCATAACTTTTCTCACAAAATGGTCTTTAAACCTTCCACCTAACACTAGAGAAATTAGGAAACTCCCATCAAATCTTCATATGACTGCTTGCCTTCCCTCTAGTAATGGCTAGAACAAATATCATTCAAGTAGCTTTGTGCAAACTTCAATAAACCAAACCATCAAATGCATCTTAAAATCATTTATTATTTTTTATTAAACATCATTTAAGTGTTTTCTGGAGAAAAAATATAAAACATTAGATTATCATAATTTGTTTTACATAAAAATAAATAAAACAGATTCCCTTTGTCTACATTATTCACAAAGTGGGATGGAAGAACTTAGGGTCTGGTTGAAATAATTTCTGGGGTAAGATGTGTAGAAAAGATAGAATGGGATAATTTGCTTATTTCCAAAAAAAGATACCCCCCCCTTGGTGTAAGATGAGATATTTGAAGACCTCTTGGAAAGAAAAATTTACATGGCACAAAAAATTCCCTAGAAAAAAATTCATAAAATGTTTAAAATAAGGTGTATTTAAAAAAAAAAAACTTTGGATATCATTTAAAATTTGGAATCTGTAATTACTAAAAGCTTTAAGAGCATGAAAATATTTCAGATAAAATGTGTATAAGTTTTACATTGTAAAATAAGTTGTACTTCATTAGTTCTGAGCTTTGCCTCTGAGTTGCCATTTAGAAATAACGTTTCAAAAATTCAAATTTGCCACTGAAAAAACATGGACAACTGTTTGTGTATCACCTTCACTGAACCTTTTTTTTAGTACCCTATAACTAAAGTAATATAAACAAATCAAAATTAACAGGTCTTTCAGTCACATAGCATTTCATATGTAGCTTAATACATTTCCTAGTTTAACAATCTTTAAACCCCTGAAATAGAATATTTGAGATATACATAAAATGTAATCACCATAGTTCCCATAATAAATATACCAAAGTCTTAATTCATTTTGGGTCTAAAACAAAAAGGGTGAGGTAAGTTACGTAAATATAACTTGAAACATATCTTTTTTAAGAATACCTTTATCTCTGTTCAATATCATGAATTCAATCTTTCTTTTTGGTTAAATACTTTCAAATTAGATCTAGCTAACTTTTGACATTGAGGCTTGTGAAACGTACCTACGTATTTAAACAGCATCACAAATACTGTTAATATCATTACATGTATTAATATGTCTTTTACAGTTTTATTTGAATCAGCAAAGTAATAGTGTTCACTGAAACAGTCAAAATATTTTATCTACATTTTTAAGAATTAAATAATTGAAGTTATTAAGCTCTACTTAATCAGCAAATGAAAAATTAATTGCTAATCATCACCTGTTTCAATTCTTCCAAGCTACATCATTAATAATATACTAAGAGTTTATTTATACTTTACGAATACAAAGTGTATGATCACTGACATTGCCAACTAGTTTATTAAACTGCGCTGCTCTTAACTAAACACTGCCTTTGAAGTCAAACACAATAATATTAATAGCGCAGCAATTACTCTACTTTTTAAAATTATAATATAATTTATAATATACATTAAAAACAAAATCTCACCATTCAAAAAGACACACATGTATAATAACTTTCCCTGGCAGCAGATGGCACTGTATAAATACAAAAAAATGTTTTATAAACATATATTTTAATTTTACCAAATAAAAAAGTATTTCATATTATGACATGAGTAAATATAAAATTGCAAGAAACTAAAATAAAAATATTTTGTTATGTTATAACGTTTAAACTTTACATCTAGAAATTGTTAACAGTAAATATATAAAACAGATGTAAATTTTTTGACTGGCCCTCAGATAGCATAGTCTTATGTTCCATACGACTTTACACGTATCATATGTTAGAATCCGCGCCTTTGTATCGTGCTATATTAGCCTTGAACCAGTATGACAGTATCACGTGATTGGAGCAAAGTCCGGTCTGAATGCCGGCACAATATTATGTTGGAGTTATCGTGAAGGCGTGTGAACTATTACTTTGAAATTCATCTGGTCCTCCAGGTGTACCGTTTTTGAGATGCCTGTTTTAAAACATTAAAATAGCATTTGAGAACTTTGATGCGCCATACTCTAGGATTAAAACGGAATAATATGTTATCCATACATGTATTTTACGCATATTAATACCTATAAAATTCGTTTAAAAAATCAAATGTCAATAAAACAAAGTATAATTTAAAAATTAAAACAATAATTCTACCTAACACTTTTAAGCTTGTGAAATAGCGACTTATAGGTTAGTATAATTTTTAATCATATTAGTAGTACTTTATAAATTAAAACCATGTCTTACTCAGTTGACCAAGATACATTTTTTTCTTTAGTGTTTTCCATTACAAGAGTTGGATAAAGCCATAGTAGTTAGTACTTAGTAAAATAAAAAATATATACCAAAGATATTACTAAGCAAAACAATGAAACCGAGGGTACAGTGAAATGTATACAAAATACCCGCAAACTGAAAATGCAGTTAATTTCAAAAACAGAAATTTAATAATTACAATTGAACATTTTTCTTTTAGATATTGTATGTGTTTGAGAATAGATATATGGCTTCAAACTTCTTTTTACATACTTTATATTGCTAAGAAGAAAATAAAAAATACATTTGTAAGTGTTTAACAATATTATTCCCACAAGCTTGAATAATAAAGTATAGTGTGTGCTGCGTTTCCTTCAAATTTTATTGGACTGGGTGTAGCCCATCAGTAGGAGTGTCAGAATTATGAATCCGAAGATTCGTGGGTCGACACCCATTTCTGTAAAAACATGTGTAGCACTTTTGCGCCCTTGGTTGACTACAAGAGTAAAAGTCAAATCCTATTAGTTCCAATAAAACCAACCTAAATGTTTGTAATCAGTGTTGTTGATTGGATGCCTTCTCCCCAGTATATCAGTTCAAAATTAAGGGCGGCAATGTCCAGATCGCCCTTTGCGTAGTTTAAACGTAAATTATGAAATTAAAGAAAATCAAACTTTTATCCAAAGGCTTATGAATTGGAAAACTGTTCATTGAAAGTCGGAAGCGTTGCTGTTTGGGCCGATTGTTTTTTTTTTCTTGAATATTTTACAAATAATATATACTAATTACCTTTTCATATATCATTTCTGATTTTTCCCCCAACATTTACAAAATTTCACTCTTTTGTTTTTGTTAAACTCAAAAGTACACAAATAAGTTATCTTTGCTGACTTACCGCTGAGCCACTAGGGGGCACACCTTTTTGTAGTGGTACAAAATTCAAATGTTTGTTTACAATAAATTTACTTATTTCCCTTTCTTGTTTCGTGGTGTTCTTTTAGTTACGATTTTTAAATTATAGTTGTTTATTATAGAAGATTCAGTTACTGATTGGATGATGCACTATACACTATATTAACACGGTGTAACTCCTCTTGACATGATTAACTGCTGCTACTTTACAAATCATGTATCGTCTAGGTTCCCACTCCTATTGTATGTAGTTTGTCTTTATTACTGTTAAAAAAGAAAATAAAAAAACAAATCCCGATCAGTTGACAACGCCTGAAAGACTGTGGTTAAATCTTTGAAATAACCTATCTATATGATCTCAAATATATTCAATAGACTTAAGATCTAGGTACTTAGCAGACAATTCTAAGACTTATGTTGTTACTTTAAAACTAGGCATGGGACAAACGCGCTTAACGACAGAAAACATTATCTTGTTAGAACAACCGGGAACGTCGTTTCACAAAAGATTTAAGGTGATGAGGCCAAAGAAGACTAACCTCGCGTGGGTCATACAATTCAGCTGAGGACTCTACGATGTGGTGTAATTAAGATTACGTAGTCTCATGTTTAAATTTGAAACTGCAGTGGAAACCTTTAATTTATAACACGTAATAAAACTTCAAAAATACATTTAATTTTTTTGGAAATAAATTTGTTTAAAAGTTGTACGATTTTTACTGTAAATAATTTTGAACACTCCATTCTTAAAGGATGTAATGATAATTGCCAGCAAGACTGAGTTATTAGTACTTTAATAACGGTTTCGTTTTGTTGTATAATTTTTCTAAACTTCAATGCAGGTGTACTGCATAGCTCGTGACATTCTTGTTAACCAGATGTTTAAAGGCTGCAAACGTGTACAAATAAGTTTACTTAGGTAAAAGTGTTACACATAAGGCAGTGGCTATGTCATAGAAGCTTCTAAGTTGACCCTGTGTCCACTCCTGGGCGGGTCAAACCTATCTCAAGGTTTGTCCCATTTGGAATTTCGGGCAAAACTACTCAAGGGCTATCTGTCCTTAATTTAGAAGTGATAGGCTGGAGAGAAAGCAGCTAGTCAACACCATCCACTAAAAAATCTGTTTAACAATGAATAGTGGGATTAACTGTCACATTATAATGCGGGATTCAAACCCGCGAGCAGCAAATTGCAAATCGAGTGCCCTAGCGGCCAAACCATGCCAGCTCCCTTCTCCATCTCAAGCAGTGACACAAATACTTGTATAAATTGGTAAAAGTTGGGATTCTTTCCCTTGAATGTGTTATCTGGAATAGTCAATGATTGATGTAACATATATTATGGAATACTGCACTTTGAACTTTTGTCCGACTTGAAAATATAATTCCTACTTTTCTTGTCCTGTAGATGTTTAAATAGTCTTTCCAGCTCTAACAACCAGTTTGAGTAACGAAATTAGAATCTGATCAGTTTGGTAAATTCACGACACATACTTACGAAATTTGTTTCATTTATATATATTTTTTCTTTGCTGTCCATATTCAATTTATTCTTTGGATAACATTTCCACCGCCTATTGTATTGCAAAACCTTCGTCCACCTGTCGGATCAGTGAACTTGAATATCTCAGCAGTAATTTCAGGGTTCTCTGGGGCCATAGTGAGCAGGAAAAGATAACTCAATGTCCCTTGTTTAAGATTGAAACTGTGAAATTATAACGTTTAGGGTACTAGTTGAGATCCAGACATGTTATATCTACTCTCCCAGCGATTCCCCATTTTTAGATTTTCACTGCCTTCATTCTATTCCATTTTTACCTCAACTACGTTTAAGTTTCCGTTTTTTGCTCTAAACTCTTCCCCCATCACGTTATTTGCTAGGCCTAAATGCATATAGCAGTAGTAACCTTAGAATTAAAGTACTTACTCATATTGTAATTTGTAGAATTGTAAACAAAATGCTATTCCCAGTAATGTCTGCAAATCTAATTTAAACTAAACAGATCATGAGTAAACTGAAAGATTTATAAGCACAAATTAAGTAACCAAGAACAAACACAAATTTACAAAATATGAAGATGATTACCCCGACTAGTTTCGACGTAACTGAAGAATACACTCAAAGTTAAGGTTTAAAACAAATATTTACACTGTGAGTTGAAATAAAATATTTACAGGAACTTTAAATGTTCAAGTTAAGTTACGTTGTATTGCAAGTTCTAAACCAAAAAAAAAAAAAGTTAAAATCTAACAAAGTCTCATTACCAATCTCAAAGTATGTTAGAAATTCGAATAAAGAAAAATTTGCTAAACAAAAGGAGGTACGTCGAAACAAGTAGGCCTAATCATCTTAATATTTTGTAAATTTCCGTTTGTTCTTCGTTAATTTATGTTCATAAAGCTGTTAATCTTTACAACATTTGTAGATAGCACAAAGTATTACTTAACTTGATTAGATCACGTGTAGCTTTAGCGATTATTACTAACAATTATTTCAAGTTAAAGAAACTTCAGCATGTTGGAGTGAAAGGAATCATCTTTTTTTCTAGTGATAGGAAAAGCTACATTAAACGTTTCTTAGGCTTTTAACTTACCGTATTTTTCGGTGTATAAGACGCACTTTTTTACCCCAAAATTTGATGTCAAAATCTACTTGCGTCCCATACACCGAAGGTATGAATAATACTGTTGCGTCAGCGAGTCACGTGACCACTGTGGCGCCCTCTAGT